>NC_057801.1:552052116-552109137 GCF_018294505.1 Triticum aestivum
ACTGCTTATCTAATTATCTCCATTTTCTTGCATGACACATGCAACTTGATGCTAGATGTCTCGCGTGTTCGGAAAAGGATGAACAAAGCTCACGTAAAAGAAAAGAGTTGAAGAGCATAGATTCCCGACGACCAAAGAGGAGCAAGGAACCTCGCGGTGGAGCATCTGCAAGGAACCTTGTGCATTTTCCCCTGTTTTTTGTCGCCTGCCCACCTATAAACAAATAAAAGAACATGAACTTTTCGCTAACCACTAGAAACGGTACATCAGGATGCTAAGTTGAAGATGTTTTATACTCCCTCCGTTCCCAAATATAAGTTGTCGGTGTACTAGAGTAGGGGTACCCTAGTATCCCGAACTTGTGCACGGGCAGTTGCAGCGCCCCACGGCAAGGCTTGCCGGGTGACCGCCAAGGTCCTCCGTGGTCCCTTTGGAGCCATTCAAGAACAAAGTATTCAAGCCAAGGAGACAAGGCCCCGGCAAGAGGAGCTTGCCGGGAAGGCCAACCAAGGCATCGCAAGGAACTTGCCGCGACGCGCCGCGCGTCCCGGCAAGGCCCGGTGAGCGACAAGCTTCCGGGCGCGGCAAGACAACGACCGCGGCAAGGCGCTTGCCGCGGCAAGCGGCCACTCTGTACCTACGCTCCAGCACATCCACCAACGTGTCGCCCTGGGGGCCTTTCCAGGCGCACGTGGCGAGAGGTTGTGCAGCCAGCGGTGCGCGGTGGCAAGCGACGCTGACAAGACTGCCATCATGGCGAGCGGTGGCATCCCTGACGGTCCTTTTCTGCACTGTTTGGGCGACGCAGACGGGCATTTAATGCCTTTGTCCCCTCCCGTCAGGGTTAGGTAGGATACACTGTACAGGTAGTTGTACCAACCGCAACTTCTTTTCCATTTTTGCCCTTGTCTATGTTGCCACCTGTTGGTGACCCCTTGAGCATATAAAAGGAGGCCCATGCGCAACGTAGAGGAGGGTTCGAAACCAGAAAACACTCACGCTCGGTCTCGTGTGTACTGTAGCACTCAGCGCACCCGAGCAAGAACTCAATACAATCAGACATGCAGCAGTAGGAGTGTTATCTCTCCGGAGAGCTCCGAAGCTGGGTAAACTGCCCGTGTGCTTCGCCTCGATCTGCTCTTCATGCGATCTCCGCCCCCCGCCGAACCGAAAGGGACTCGGTCCGCCGGTCCCATAGGTGTTCGTGGATTAGTTTCCCCGACATCTTTGGTGCGCCAGGTAGGGGGCGTCGAGGTTGTGTGAACCTGATCAGGCGTTCACACGAGCTAGACCTTCATCTTCTTCATCGACATGCCATCGAAGAAGAAGACTTCGGCGACAGTTGTTCCATCCACGTCAATCCCACCACCACCGGAGCAAACGAGTGGTGGGGCAGACGCCGACGGGAGAACGGACATCGACGATGGAGCTCACGGCGCTACCAGGTCCAAGGACAAGGCTGCGCAGACCTCGGCGTCCGTACATGTTCCGCACCCATCACAGGAGGCGCAGGACCGACAGCGTCATGGTACTCGTAGTACCATACGTTTGTTGGGCCAAGATCGAGCTGGTGGATCTCAGGGTGCTCAAGACCAGCATGCACGCCAACATGCTGGCACGAGCGGGACACGGTCGCCTGGACGGGATACTACTCCTTCTAACATAGTTAGAAGTCCGAGCATATCCCGCTCCTCGCACCGTTCGCCACTGCCTCCCACCACTCCAGCAAAAACTTTGGCGCGAGCTCAACTGCTCCTTGATTACCCTCCAACGGAAGACAAGATCGACGGATGGAGGGCCACCATTCAGAGTCTCATCGGCTTCGCCAACGGCGACACTCCGCGGTAGCCGAGTGCATCGCTACCGCGGCAGGACCGCCAGGCACAAGCCGGTGGCGACGAAACCGGTGGAGGTGCAACCACCATGCACTCTCCACCCTGAAGGCCAAGGTCGCCGACTCGTCGGATCCACCTCGATAGCGACTCCACCGCATCATCGGATCCACGAGCTCGTCGCGATCAACGCCAAGTTCTTCACGAACGACAGCAAGAAGACGCTCGTACTCGCATCGAGCGCCAAAGAGAAGCGCGGCGTCAATCGGACCAGCACGCTGGGCCCTCTGTCGACTTGCATGCGCCAGGGGAACCAGGCGACTTGCCGTACGCGGTAGGTTGCCCTGCGTTCACTCGTGAGCTGCGGCAAGTCCAGTGGCCCAGCATGAAGAACTTCAAGCCAGATGTACCAGAGAAGTACGACGGCAAGTCACATCCGTCGGAGTTCCTCAGCATCTACACCATCGCGGTGCAAGCTGCCGGGGGGGCGACAAGATCCTTGCCAACTACTTCCCGCTGGTGCTCAAGCCCAATGTCAGATCCTGGCTCATGCACTTGCCGGACAACTCCATATCCTCCTGGGCAGACCTATGCCATCAATTTGTCGGCGCCTTTACAGGCGGCCACAAGCCTCACAGCCAAGAGAGCGATCTTCATCTGCTTGCCCAGAAGGAAGGAGAACCCCTGCGCAAGTACATTCAGAGATTCAGTCGTGTACAGCACAACATCCCAGATGTCCACCCTGCCACGGTAATCAGCGCGTTCCATCAGAACGTGCGGAACCGCAGGATGCGGGAGGAGATGGCGATGTGCAAGATCAGAGACGTCAGTGAGCTATATGCCCTGGCCGACAAGTGTGCACGTGCTGAGGAAGGGAGGAAACTTCCCGAAGAGAACATAGGAGCAGGAGGATCTGATAGTGAGGAGACTGCCCCGGCAAAGAGAAGCCGGCGGCGGAACAACAGGAAAAAGAAAGGCAAAGATGTGCTAGTCGTTGAGCAGTCCGGCAACGGAGGTGGCGCCAAGAAAGCAAAAGCTGGTAGCTCCGGCAAGGAGATTGTCGCGGGCACCAACTACCAGGTTGTGGCAGTCGCCGACAAGCAGGACGGCTCCAACAAGCAGTACTGCAGGATCCACCGCACCAAGGGCCATGACCTCCAGAGCTGCAAGAAGGTCGAGCAGCTTGTCGAGCAGCAAAAGGCTAATACGAGCGACGCGACAAGGAGAAAGCCCAGGAAGGTACTGGAGGATCCGGCAAGAAACGTCCCGGCCGAGGAGGACGCCGCGGCAAGGCTAAGCAGCGGCAAGGAGACAGACCTCCCCGCGGTCGCGACAAGGATGAAGATGACGACGACGATGAAGATATGGATGATGACGAGACCGATGAGCAGGAGTTCCAGAAAGCCACGGAGGTCCTGTGCGTTGACGGTGGTGCTTCTCTGCATACTTCACACCGCCAGCTCAAGAAGTGGGTGCGGGAAGTCAATGCAGCAGAACAACCCATCGAGTCACGCAAGCCTCTGAAATGGTCCAGCACGCCTATCATATTTGATATTGAGGACCACCCTGATCGCATAACTGCGGTTGGGTGCTTGCCGATGTTGGTTTCACCAACTATCCGCAACCTCAAGGTCACTAAGATGCTAGTTGACGGCGGGGCCGGCTTGAACTTGATCTCCTTCGCGGTACTCCAAAAACTCCAGATCCCTGATAGCGAGCTCGAAGAGACCGGCACATTCCAAGGAATCAATCCGGGAAGGAGCAGGCCGAAGGGAAAGATCACGTTGCCGGTAACATTTGGCAGCGAGTTGAACTTCAGGACTGAGAGGGTCACTTTTGACGTTGCTGATTTTCCATTACCTTACAATGGGATACTCGGCCGTCCAACGCTCGCCAAATTCATGGCAGCCTCTCACTATGCATACAACGTACTGAAGATGCCAGGCCCGATAAGTGTCATCTCTGTCCCTGGCGACAAGAAGGATGCTCTTATCTGCACCGACAAGATCTACCAGGAAGCAGCAGCCGCAACAGATCGCAAGTCACTTGCCGTTGAAGCTCCCGGGGCGAAGAAGAAGACCAAGTCCGGCAAGAGTTCTGATGCCCACTCCGGCAAGCGCACCTCTTCGGAGTGCTGCGCTACCATCGAGGACGCACCATCGAGCTCCACCGGCAAGTGTAAGAAGACAATGGCAGCTCCACCAGAGACCAAGAGGGTGTCCTCCAAGGAGGATGGCACTGGTGGTACCTTCACCATCAGTGCCACTCTCGACCCTAAATAGGAAAGCGCGCTCGTTGCTTTCCTGCGGGCGAATGTCGACGTATTTGCGTGGCAACCGTCTGACATCCCCGGTGTTCCCAGGAAAGTAATCGAGCACCATCTTGCCATCTGTCCTCATGCGCGGCCCGTCAAGCAGAAAGTCAGGAAACAGGCAGTGGAGCGCCAAGAATTCATTGCAGAAGAAATCAAGAAATTGGAAGCAGCAGGCCTTGTCAGAGGAGTGCTCCATCCTACGTGGTTGGCCAATCCTGTAGTCGCGCGCAAAGCAAATGGGAAATGGAGGCTTTGTATCGACTTTACCGATGTTAATAAAGCTTGTCCCAAAGACCCATTTCCCTTGCCGCGTATCGACCAGATTGTTGACTCCACGGCCGGATGTGACCTGCTTTCATTTCTTGATGCATACTCAGGATACCATCAAATCTTCATGGCAGAAGAGGATGAGGAGAAGACCGCATTCATCACCCCATGTGGCACATACTGTTTCGTACGGATGCCCTTCAGTTTAAAGAATGCTGGTTCAACATTTGCAAGGGTAGTCCATGACGCTTTTGAGCCACAAATACACAGAAATGTGGAAGCCTACATGGATGACATAGTGGTCAAGAGCAAGGACAAGGCGACTCTGATCCAAGATTTAGACGAAACCTTTGCAAATCTGCGCAGGATCAACCTCAAGCTTAACCCCGAGAAATGTGTGCTTGGAGTCCCCTCCGGCAAGCTTCTCGAGTTCTTTGTGTCTCAGCGGGGAATTGAAGCCAATCCCGACAAGATCAAGGCCATTGAGCAGATTGAAGCACCAAAGCGCGTTAAGGATGTACAAAGACTTGCCGGTTGAGTAGCTGCTCTCAGCAGGTTTATCTCTAGGTCTACTGAGCGCGCCCTGCCATTTTTCAAAATTTTGAAAAAGGCAGGTCCAATGAAATGGACTCCGGAGGCAGAGGCTGCGCTGCAGGACTTGAAGAGATACTTGTCCTCCACTCCAACACTTGTCGCACCTAAGCCACAAGAGAAGTTGCTGCTATATATAGCGGCAACCAATGAAGTGGTTAGTGCTGCGTTAGTAGCGGAGAGGGAGGCGGATGATGAGCCAGCAACCACGGCAGATGCATCCAGCGACAAGCAAGGGACTTCACCGGCAAGCTCTAGTCCCAACAAAGATGGACCTGCGCAAGAGCGTGAGAAGATGCAGAAAAGAATGGTGCAGCGCCCAGTTTACTTTGTCAGTTCCCTTCTGCAGGGGGCTAGGTCAAGGTACTCTGGTGTGCAGAAATTGCTTTTCGGCCTTCTCATGGCCTCGAGAAAGCTGCGCCATTACTTCCAAGCACATGAGATCACAGTCGTCACTCGTTTTCCGCTAAAGAGGATACTGCAAAATCCAGAAGCAACAGGCAGGATTGTCGAGTGGGCACTGGAACTGTCAAGCTTTGGCCTTAAGTTTGAAAGCACTTCAACTATCCAAAGCAGAGCATTGGCAGAGTTCATAGCAGAATGGACGCCAACACAAGATGAAGAAATTCCAGAAACGAGCATCCCCATCAAGGAAGCAAGCAAAGAGTGGCTGATGTACTTTGATGGTGCTTTCTCGCTGCAAGGCGCCGGTGCGGGCGTGCTACTTGTTGCACCCATCGGAGAGCACCTCAAGTACATAGTCCAGATGCACTTTCCCAAGGAGCAAGCAACAAACAATACCGCAGAGTATGAAGGTTTGCTTGCCGGTCTAAGGATCGCAGCAGACCTTGGGATCAAGAAGATCATTGTTAGGGGTGACTCACAGCTTGTCGTCCGCCAAGTGAACAAGAATTATCAGAGTCCGTTGATGGAAGCTTACGTCGATGAAGTGAGAAAGCTAGAAGAACACTTTGACGGCCTACAGATGGAACGTGTTCCAAGAGCTCAGAATGACATTGCCGATGGCCTGTCGAAGTGCGCTGCACTTAAGTTACCTGTGGAACCAGGGATCTTTGTGCTCAAGCTGACTCAACCATCCGTAACGCCATCAACTGGACAGAGCAAGAAGAGGAAGTTGATTTCTGGTGACTATTTTCCGGCAGAGCTCCCCGAAGCCGCCGCCAAGAAGGTCATCAAAATCAACACCAAGAGTGCTGAGGGGCAGTCTGCTCCAGCGAGCCCTAGGGTTTGTTCCGTTGAAGCAGACGCTCCCGACAAGTTTTGCTCCGGCAAGCTTGCCGGGGAACATCAAGCTCCGGCTGAGCCACAGGTTCTTGCCGTAGAAGCGGATGTTCCCGCAGCAGCAGATGTGCCTTTAGTCCTTGTTGTCGAGCCGCAAGCTCCAGCATGGGCACAGCAGATTGTTCGTTTCCTTCAGACAGGAGAACTTCCCGAAGAGCAAGAAGAAGCGGAAAGAGTAGCCCGGCAGTCAAGTATGTACCAGTTTGTCGACAACACACTGTACAGAAGAAGACTCAACGGTGTAAAATTGAAGTGTATTCACCGGGAAGACGGACAAAAGCTGTTGGCAGAGATACATGGAGGCATATGTGGCCACCACATTGGCGCAAGAGCACTTGCCGGCAAAGCGTTCCGGCAAGGTTTCTTTTGGCCGACAGCCCTCCAGGATGCAACTGCACAAGTAACCAAGTGTGAAGCGTGCCAGTTCCATTCCAAGCAGATACACCATCCAGCTCAAGCTCTCCAGACGATCCCTTTATCCTGGCCATTTTCGGTCTGGGGGCTCGACATCCTCGGCCCCTTTCCCCGAGCTGTCGGGGGCTTTAAGTACTTGTACGTTGCAATCGACAAGTTCACAAAGTGGCCGGAAGTGGAAGCAGTGAGGAAGGTGACAGCACAGTCATCAGTCAAGTTCTTCAGGTCGATTGTTTGCCGCTTCGGGATCCCTAACAGGATCATCACCGACAATGGCACGCAATTCACGAGCCGCACCTTCATGCAGTACGTCCAAGATCTTGGCGCCAAGGTCTGCTTCGCTTCTGTTGCTCATCCGAGAAGCAACGGTCAAGCGGAGAGGGCAAATGCTGAAGTGTTGCGCGGGCTCAAGACCAGGACTTTCGACAGGCTGCGCAAGTGCGGAAGGAACTGGATTGAGGAGCTGCCGGTGGTTCTTTGGTCGATCAGGACGACGCCAAATCGAGCCACTGGCCAGACACCTTTCGCTCTAGTTTATGGAGCAGAGGCAGTTCTCCCCACGGAACTCGTATACGGGTCACCTCGAGTGCTCGCTTATGATGAGCTCGAGCAAGAGCAGTTGCGACAACATGACGCGCTGCTCCTTGAGGAAGACCGTCTTCAGGCTGCTGTACGAGCTGCTCGATACCAGCAAGCTTTGCGCCGCTACCATAGCCGCAAAGTTAATGCCAGAAGTTTCGAGGAAGGCGACCTTGTTCTTCGGCGCGTTCAGTCCGCCATGAATTCCAACAAGTTGACGCCAAAGTGGGAAGGCCCTTATCGGGTGAAACGAGTCACTAGGCCTGGCGCTATCTGCCTTGAGACCGAAGATGGCATTCCGGTGAGCAGCTCCTGGAACATTGAACATCTTCGTAAGTTTTACCCATAGGGCGCGGTTGCCGGAACCTGTTTCGGCAACCACCTTTTGTGCAAGTCTTACCGATGTTGCATGTAATCCTTTGTACAAAGCCCGGCGCAGACCCCGTGCATAAGTAAAACTCATGTGCTCTGCACATCTTGTCAATATCATGCTTTCTACTTTCTTTGCATGCGTTATCTGACACTTTGTGCAGCGCCTACCCCCGGTAAGCAATAACGAGCCGTAAGGCTCCATATCTTTATTTTCTCTTCTTTCTTTTTCTCAAAAAGGAAAAGAAGGTTCCCTCGCACACAAGTTTGCCGGGGGGAAAGGAGAAGATAATGGTGTGGACCAGGCATCATTCAAGGAAGTTTTGCCTTACCGGAAAGCAAACGACAAAAAAAAGCTAAGTTGCCAAAGTTTGAGCAATCAGTTTTTAAATTTTTTAAGTTATCTTCCTTGAACGACCGTGCTTTGTATGGAAAACCTGTGCGCGGAGGAACCAACTCGTATCTAGTTGCGCCCTTACTTTGTTTTGAGTCCTCTCAAAAACTTAAGTGAGCTGCGACTAGTTGCGACAAGGTTTCTTGTCGGAAGCGGCACCGCCAGCAGGCTGCTGACGTCCCGCACTCAGCGCTCGTGGCCTAGGTGCCTGCGCCGACAAGTTCCCTAAAAGCGTAGGGTAAAAACATACAAAGGAAGGAATCGAGTAAAGGAAATAACATAGCAATCTCTACCCAAAATAAAGTTATATTACAAGATATCTTGTCCCGGCTCTAACAGATTGTTCTCATGACATGACCAACAGCGACAAGAAAAAGAGAAAACGGGCGGCCTAATCTATGCGATCGCCCTCAACCCTCTTGATCCCGCTCACCTTGTCCACAATGGGTGCGACAAGGGCCTTGAGCGCTTCCAGATCAGCATCCGGCGGCAAGGACTTGAGGACGTTGGTGAGGTTGAGGCCTGGGTTGCGGAAGGCCACCTTCACCAGCACCTTCTGAAGAGCTCCTGCACAGATCTTGCGCGACTCGTCAGCCAGCTACTTTGGGATCTTCTCCCGGAGTCGCTGGAGGGCCGTCGCCACGCCCTTGAAGAACAGGCTGAGCTTGGCGCTGGGTTGGAGGTGCTCATCGGAGGGATACCCGAGATCCTCCATCCCCAGCTGCGCCAGCTCCCCGTTGATGGCTACGGCAACATTCACGAGACCCTCGGTCCAGTGCTCCACAGTCTCCCTAAAAGTATCCTGGGCGGCAGTAGCACTCGCCAACAGCGCCTCCTCGGCCTTGATCTTCTCCGACAAGGCCACCTCCCGCTCCCTGGCGCCGTCCAGCGTCTGAGTCAAAGTAGCCAGCTTCAACTCGAGATCTGCATTGGAATCGTTGGCGGCGCTGAGCTCCTTGCTCCTCTCAGCGAGAAGACCCTGCAGCTCACCATGAGCGGCAGCGTCCTTCTCGCGCTCACGCTTGAGCGCGGCAAGCTCCTCGCCGCTCGCCCTGAGATCGGTTTCCAGCTGCGCCACCTTCATCTCCAGCTCCTTCTTGGCGGCCTCGGCAGCTGTGGTAGCATCCCTTGCCTCCTTGAGAGCCCCGCCAATTGCTTGCTCGCGCGCGGCAAGCTCCTCCTCGTGGCTGTCAAGGTTGACTTTGCGCTGCGCCAACTCTCCTTCCTGCGCAAATAGATTTTCGGCGACAAGCCGTTGCTTCTCTTCAACTTCAGCCATCTCGAGGAGGAAGGCTTTCCGCTCCTCGAGAAGTTGCTCCCGCTCCTCTGCCAGCGACCGAAGGGCTTCCTGCCTGAGACCCCGGAGCTCCTCCACGCGCTTCTCGATGTCCACTCCCGCCTTCGCGACAAGTGCTTCTCGGGATGCCAGCTTGGCTTGTCGGGCGCAGTAGAGCGACAGCAGCTTCCGCAGCAGCTGCTCCTCCTCAGGCTCGTCGCTGCTGCTGTTTGGTGCGTCGACCAGCGTCAGCCCAGCGGAGGCGAGCACCTCTCCATCCAAGATTTCTCCTTCGACCGGCGCCCTGGAGCTTGACGCCCAGGGGAGCTTGATGAAGATGCCGTCGCCGGCCTTCAAGTAGGCGCCGGGCTGGGGCTCTTCGGAGCCTGGCGCTGCAGCAGCGGCGGAGGGATTGGCGGTCGGCGTAGCGCCTAGCGCTCCTGCAGCCTCGGGGCCGTCAGTGCGATCACCGGATCCCTCGCCAGCTTCTGCGGTGGCAGCTTTGGTGGCCTCTTCATCGGCGGGATCATCAGCGCCGGCTTCTCCTTCAGTTTCCATCTGCTCCATGGCAGATGGATCTGACGAACGGAAAAGGGAGAAAAGTCAAGCAAACATCCAGAAAGAAAATAAGAAGAAGAACCCAAGGGAAGTTTTCAAGCAAAAGGATTACTTGTGCTAGGATCTGCAGTCGTGGTCTCAACCACCGGAGGATCACTGGTGTCGTCCCTTGCCGGAGAACTGTCCCTTGCCGGAGAATTCTCCCTTGCCGGAGAACTGCCCCTTGCCGGAGAACGCTCCCTTGCCAAGGAATCCTCCCTTGGCGGTGTAGTAGAAGCAGATGGCATTTCGGGAGCGGCCTCCGGGCCCTCCTGGTGAGGCTGCTCTGCTCCTGCACAAACCAACAATCAGATATCAGCAAGGAAAGATCACCTATGCGAGCCTGACAGCAGGAAGTAAATCGTATACTTACGCTGAGGGCTGCGCTGGGGGCTGCTTTGGGGAATGGTTGCCGGGTCCGACAAGGTGGTCTCGGACATGTCCTCTGCCATCGCGGTGGGATCATCCTCGATGACAATCACCGGGGCCTTGGCTCTCTTGGCCGCTCTCTGGGCCAGCATCCTGAAAAGGAATAGGTTCAGAGTAAAAGCAAGTCAGATACAAGACAAAGCAACAAAATTGAAGAACTACAAGAACAGCAAAGAATCTTACTCTTCTTCTTCCTCGTCGGAGCTGAGCGCGGAGAGATCGAAGTCCGGCTCGCCTCCGGTGCGACGAGGCGGAGGAGTAGGTTGCCTTGCCCGCTTGGCAGGGGCAGTAGCGGTGGACCGGGAAGACCCCGCCCCAGTTGCAGCGGCGGCGTGAGGCGCTCCCGCGGCAACTGTGCTTGCCGCGGTAGAGCGTGTCGCGCGGCACGGCGGCTGTTGACTCGTTTGCCGCCCCGCTACGTCCCCAGCCTTGCGGAGACACCTTCTTGGTGGAGCTGGGGGCTCCGCTTGCGGCAAGCTATCTGAAGGTTCGGGCCAGACAAGCTCTCCCTCGCCGGGCTCGTTCGGCTCAGCTTCAGGCCCGGCGAGCTCTTCCTCGCCGGCGAACTCCTCTCGCTCGGCAAGGCTTGCGGCCTCTGCTGCCTCTGCCTCCTCCACGGTGAATCCAAACTCGCCTGCGGCAGCGGCTGCTGCCGCCTCTTCCAGCCTGGTGGCGATGCGCTGCATCTCATCATCGGTGGTGTCGCGGGTGAGGCTCTTCTGCTCATCAGCGCGGACAGGCACTTCTACCAAGCCGTCAAAGAAATCCCGCACGACGTCGTCTGCAGGCTCTTGCCAAGTCGGGACGATTCCGTGCGAGTCGCACAGCGGCATCATTGCGCGGATGCGGTCGAGCGAGGAGTTGTTGCACAACGGAACGACACCCCTCGGCAACATGAATGGATGTTGAGGATCGCGCTTGAACAGCTCCAGGAGCATCGCATCCAGCTCCAGGACGGTGAAGTTGAAGTTGAGGCCCGGGCGCAGCCTCATGATATCCGCCGAGTTATGGAACTCCCAGGCGGGTCTCCTCCTCCCCTGCAGGGGGGCGATGCAGCGGCGAAGAAAATCTGCACCAACGGCGCCTACGGTGAGCCCAGCAAGCCTCAGGCGTAGGATCCGAGTGACGGTGATCTTCAGCCTGTCGTCTTCCGGGGCCACGTTGCTCCAATCCTTACCACGCACTATTGAGGCTTGGCGCAGGGCAGTAAATGGCTGCGGGTTCTCCTCGACAATCCAGCACCACTCTGCTCTCCATTCCTCCCACTTGCTGCGGAGCTCTCCCTCCAGATAAGCTTCCTTCTTGCCGACTCTCGAGATCCAAGCGATCCCGCCGGCAAGAGGCTCCCCTCTCTCAACCCGGGGCATAAAGAAGTGGCGGAAAAGGGCTACGTTTGGATGGACTCCGACAAAGTTTTCGCAAAGATGTGCAAAAACTGCCATGGTCAGAACGGCGTTGGGGGTGAAGTCAAGGAGGCGGAACCCGTAGGTGTCCATGATGTCACAGAAGAATTCAGAGAAGGGCGGGCAGAGCCCGCAGTAGAAGAACAGCGCGAAGAAGGGGTACCCGTTTGGAGCTAGTTCCGAAGCGGCGGCCGGGAGTACCTTCGTGCGCGGATGCGCTCGCGTCTCCGTCGACCAGAAAAGGTAGTAGTACTCCCTCAACTCCTTCGCGGCAAGCTGAGGGGGGAAGATGGCCCACTCCTTTCGCAGCGCCGCGAGCCGCTGCGCCTCGACCGATTTCACGCCCTTCCCCTTGTCGGCTTTCGGAGCCATGGTGAAGGTGGTGGGGGAGATCGACGGTGTTGGTGGTACTGGTGGCAATGGAGGGCGGCGCGTTGCTCTCTTTCAGCTTCGGGAAGAAGGGGGGAGCGGCGGAGATTTAGGAAATTGGAGTAACAACCGGCAGGATGGGCGAACTGCCCCTATTTCCCCTGCTTATAAAGAGGGAAGGGGCGGACGTTTCGTCCTTCCGAATAAAGAAACCACCCACGTTCTCTCCCACGACGCCGCATTCGACGCGTGCCGTTGGGGGAGGGCGCGGTGGATACGGAATAAGACATGGCATGACCCAGGCGGCGTGTGCCCGTGCCCTGTTTTGGGCCTGGCCCAACAGCGCTCGGCACCGTGTGTGGCCCAGGTCCGGGGGCTCCTGTCGGTGTACTAGAGTAGGGGTACCCTAGTATCCCGAACTTGTGCACGGGAAGTTGCAGCGCCCCGCGGCAAGGCTTGCCGGGTGACCACCAAGGTCCTCCGTGGTCCCTTTGGAGCCATTCAAGAACAAAGTATTCAAGCCAAGGAGACAAGGCCCCGGAAAGAGGAGCTTGCCGGGAAGGCCAACCAAGGCATCACAAGGAACTTGCTGCGACGCGCCGCGCGTCCCGGCAAGGCCCGGTGAGCGACAAGCTTCCGGGCGCGGCAAGACAACGACCGCGGCAAGGCGCTTGCCGCGCCAAGCGGCCACTCTGTACCTACGCTCCAGCACATCCACCAACGTGTCGCCCTGGGGGCCTTTCCAGGCGCGCGTGGCAAGAGGTTGTGCAGCCAGCGGTGCGCGGTGGCAAGCGACGCTGACAAGACTGCCATCGTGGCGAGCGGTGGCGTCCCTGACGGTCCTTTTCTGCACTGTTTGGGCAACGCAGACGGGCATTTAATGCCTTTGTCCCCTGCCGTTAGGGTTAGGTAGGATACACTGTACAGGTAGTTGTACCAACCGCAACTTCTTTTCCATTTTTGCCCTTGTCTATGTTGCCACCTGTCGGTGACCCCTTGAGCATATAAAAGGAGGCCCATGTGCAACGTAGAGGAGGGTTCGAAACCAGAAAACACTCACGCTCGGTCTCGTGTGTACTGTAGCACTCAGCGCACCCGAGCAAGAACTCAATACAATCAGACATGCAGCAGTAGGAGTGTTATCTCTCTGGAGAGCTCCGAAGCTGGGTAAACTGCCCGTGTGCTTCGCCTCGATCTGCTCTTCGTGCGATCTCCGCCGCCCGCCGAACCGAAAGGGACTCGGTCCGCCGGTCCCATAGGTGTTCGTGGATTAGTTTCCCCGACATAAGTCTTTTTAGATATTTCAATGAGGGACTACATACGAAACAAAATGAGTGAATCTACACTCTAAAATATGTCTACATACATCTGTATGTTGTAGTCTATTTGAAATGGCTAGAAAGACTTATATTTAGGAATGGAGGGAGTAGTTTATATTGAATTATTGATAACCACGCAACAAGCCACGCATGTACAGGACGCATGCAGCCACGCATGTACACAAGCCAATGCACTAACTCCATCTGATCCAACTCATGCACAAACGCGCACAGCATGGAGCACACAACGCACGTACACAAGACGTGCATGCACACACGCTCTGCCGCAGAATGCACGTGAATAACACATGCATGTGCACACACTCGGCTGCATGGAGGCGTGCGCCATCCACGGCGACGTCCGGTTCATCGTGCTACGGCGAAGCTCTCACGCAACGGCGCATACGCATCTCTTGCAACACCTCTTTGCCGTCGTTGCTCAACTACTAGTCGGAGACAAAGACGACTGCAGCCTCGGCCTTAGAGCTAGCACTGATGGAAAAACACGCACGTTGCACGCACACGATCACATACGGAGTGCCCACGACGTGTTGGTGGTGCGTCCTAGTCGCCTCTACTCCCTCTGTGCATGTTGTCTATCAAGGCGCTTGCATGCTAATGATGATGTGCATGAGATCTTCTAGGACTCAGATGATGACGAGGAAAATTATGAGACACAAGGTGACGTACACCGTCAAGGTCCACGGTCGAGGGGGTGCTAGTAAGTGCTTAGATGTGCTTAGAGCAAGTACAATAGAGCTGAGTCAGCGGGCTATAAGGAATAAACTAGTATATTTCTACTTAGTTGGAGGAAAGAGAAGAGGAGAGAGAAGGTAAGCGGGCTCTTTGTGAAGAGCCAGCTCTAGCACGTGCTCCTAGGCACTTTGTGAGAATGAAAGGTGGGCCACAGAATAAAAAAGTAGTAGTACACTCTTTTGATCTACTATTGTACATGTTGACTATAAGATGGGTTGTAGATGACATGGCACTGGCTTATAGCCAGCAGCTGGCTATACTATTAATGCTCTTTAGATGAGGTGCTAAGTGCATTAAATGGCTTAGTAACTCAAGTCTTCAATGCATAGGTGCTTAGTTTATTGGTGCCACATCATATTTTATGCCTACGTGGCAGGCTTAGCAGCTATACATGGTGGAGCACTGGGAGAGGCCCAGGCTGGTCATAGTGGGGAGTAACTTGTACTGTAACATATTACTATGTTACTCTAAACATCTCTATAAACCGGAAAGGAGGGAGTAGTAACATAGACTAGTGTCATATGCAGAGTATGGGAGCACATGATATTTCCCCATCCGGACCGATCCCAAGTTGGCTTCTCACCTTCTTGGCCCAACAAAAAACCCTCCCCCCCTCCCGCGCGCGCTTCTCGCCCGGCGCCAGCTGAGCTCGCCGCTCCACATTGATGGCTTCCGCCATTGAAGCGGCGCGCCGACCGAGGGCACCGCCCGCTGCACGCTCGACATTTCAGACTACATAGTGGATAGTAACTTTAGAGCAAGTACTCCCTCCGTCCGGGTTTATTAGGCCTCTTAGCATCACAAGCATATCCTTTTTTATAAGGCCTTGCTTTGGAAAGATGCATGCATGCAACCATTTCATTGGTTGCATTGAAAGTCATTGTTGTTGGTGCCATGGCTAGACAATTAATACACTTAATGCGTGCTTTTTCATTGGCTGCATGCATGTGAAAGAGTGCATTGGGAGTAGAATGAAAGAATTAATGTGAGCAAATTACTATGTGTCTTGGTCTAAGAGAAGTTGTCTTTAGTCCTAATAAACCCGGACGAAGGGAGTACTACAATTAGATGACATAAGCAGGCTATAAGGATTTAAATATAGTATTTGTGCTTAGTTGAAGGAGAGAGAAGAGAAGCAGATTGTAAATGAGTAGACGGTTGTACTCCAACATACCTTGTGAGACAAAAGGTGGGGCCATTATTAATGATATTGTATTTATACTAAAGGGACTAACGGATGCCTTAATTACTCCATTTTTTTAGACAAACCTTGGTGGGGCTATTATTGACTTTTTTTGAGCTATTATTGACTTGGACGTGGGGTTTGGGGTCCAAAGGCCTACTATTATACTCGCACGACCGACCTGACATGCTCTACCCTAGCCGCCGCTGTATCATATGGTTTCGCACCGTTCCAGATCTTAGCGCCGCCATGCAATTCTTCTCCAGCCCTCCTTCCGGCGTGCACCGCGAGAAGGGATAGCAGTCCTCTGAACCCCGCCTTTCGTGATCCTGTACGGGAGAGCGGCGATCAGGTTTTTGGGGAGCACACTCCTGTGACTGCTGCCTGCGACGACTTCCTCAACGACAACCTTCTTCCCTGACCTCGGTAACCTCTTCATCAACGACATGTGTGACAACATCAACATCAACCATACTGATTACAGGCAATTTACTCCGAGTGGTTTTGCTGCACTTTTGAAGCCGCCTACTTTTAAGGGGGTGCAATATAAAAGGTGGCGCACAAGAGCGGTATATTGGTTTCAGATCATGTGCTGCTATGGCGCCACTAAGGGTAAGCTTGAGGGAGATCTTAATCCTACACAACAGGAAGCTTTTCAGAACATGGATACCCTCTTCAAAGCAGCCCTGCTGAGTGTTCTTGACGATTCCATTATGGATTCATATATGTCGTTTGACAGCGGCAAAGACATGTCAGCTACGCTCGAGGCCACGTTTCGGCCCTCGGGCGCTGGCAACGAGTTGTACGTCATGGAGCAATTTTGTGACTACAAGATGACTGATGAGCGCTCTGTTGTTCAGCAGACTCATGAGATACAGTCACTCTCTAAGGAACTTGAGTACTTTAAGTGTGTGTTGCCGGACAAATTTGTTGCTGGGACCATCATTTCCAAGCTTTCACCTTCGTGGAACGATTTTGCTACTTCTCTGAAAACAAGAGACATGAGTTTTCTGTTTTTGATCTCATTAGCACTCTTGATTTTGAGGAGAAGGCTAGAGCAAAAGACACACGTGCTCGGGTCGCTGAGGGAGCTTCTAGTGCCCACATGGTACACGAGAAGAACTTCCAGCCCAACCAGCCCTAAAACAACAAGAACAAATCTCAGGGGAAAGGAAAGTTTGAAGCAAAGAACAAGCCGTCACATTCTACCAACTTCAAGAAGAATTCTCGTAACGGGAAGGGATACAAACCTCAATTTTGGTAGCACCGCACAAAATTTATATGGTTGCATCTACCTACTGTCAGCTAACCTCATGGTGCTCTAGGTATTCCTACATTCGTAACTAGGTACAATGACCACCACAAGATGAAATTTGCTTATTCGTACGTTGACTTGCTGAATGCAGTGGGAACGATCTGTCATGTGTGGAGGAGCAAACAAGCAGTGCAGCCGAAGGTGGAAATCAACCAAGGACCTATTAAATTATATGTAATCTTCCTCAGGCAGGTCAGTATCCCCTTCGTCCAGATGATCGTGTTTTGTCATGCCGAGCTATTGATATGTGCTACTGTTTAGCAACACCGTTTAAGTATAGCTACTATTTTCCTATCTTTTCAGATTCAGGACAATGAATATGATATCAGGGGAACTGCACAATATGGACCCATGTTGAGTCATCTCTATTGCCTCATGTGTTTGCTGCAAATGTATCAGCATCAATTGCAAGATGAGGCAGCTAGCTAGCTGTGGAGTTGCCAACATGGTCAAAGTGCTCACAACATTAAGAAGAAACAAGCATGCCTAGGAAATTAATGCATGCGCAGGGAGGCCCTTTGCTCAGAGAATCATCGACCAATTTTCTTTATTTCCACACCTTCTCACAACTTTGTATATTGGTTATAGTATGGTGAATCATTGAGATGCATAGACATGATGAACTTTTGTTCTTCTGAATGTTAGTTTAATGTGAGTGTCTGCATCCAGTACCGCATCCTCTAATTTGGTGGATGCACATAGAGAAAATAAATCTCCTTAATTTACTCCATAACCACCCTATTAAATAGGCCTAGTAACAAACCAGGCGCATGCAGTGGCCGGCGGGCACATGCATCCTGCATGCATGGCCAGTCAGCCAAGCCCATGCGCCAGCTCCAATGCAGCAATGCAAAAGAAGAGAGCGGTTCTTGGGAAAAAGCGAGTAGTTAGTGCAGCGGGCCTTATGAACACAAACAACTCGCTCTCCCGCTTCCGTCTCCCCACCCAATTCCCCCCGCTCCCCAATCTTCCTCACTCATCCAGAAAACCCCGCTCACCTTCTTCCTCACTCATACAGAAAACACATGCTCCTCTTCTTCCACTCCTACAGAAATCCCCAGCCCTCCTTCTTCCCCACTCGCACTGCCACTAGGCTCGTCTCTGGCTACTCTGCTCAAACCCGTGAGCTCGGCGCGACGCCCACAAGGAAAATGGAGTCGGCTGGCCCTAGCGCTAAGAAGATGAGGCTCCTGCCAGCGGCGACGCCGGTTGTAGATCCCGCACCCGGTAGCGCGGGGAGAAGCGGCGAGCCCCCCTCCCCCCACCCGGATCTGAGGAACCGGTAGAATCTCCGGTGGACCGCATCAGCGATCTCCCGGGCGTCATCCTTGAGGAGATCATCTCGCTTCTCCCCACCAAGGATTGCTGCTGCACACAAGTCCTCTCAACTCGGTGGCGCCCTCTATGGCGCACCGCGCCCCTCAATCTCGATTGTCGTCAGATATCTGTCCTTCCTGAATTTGATCTCCTCAGAGCCATCGTCTCCTCTCACCAGCAGGGCCCCGTTCAATGCCTCTGCATCCCGACAAGCTACCTGCTGTCCATACCCGGCAAGGTGGACGCTTGGCTGACATCCCCTGAATTCGGAAAACTACAGAAGTTTGAGTTCTACCATTACCACGAAAGTTTCATACCACAAACATACCAAGAATTCGTGCCCACGCCACCGTTTTCCATCTCGCGGTTTTCCTCCTCTCTCCACACCACCACCTTCGCCCGGTGCCATCTACCAGACGATCTGGTACAAATGCTTCGACTCCCACTGCTAAAAAAGCTTTCACCTTTGGTGGTTTATCTGTCGGAGGCCTCACTGCACAGCATCATCCACTCCAGTTGCCCTGCCCTGGAGCGCTTGCTGATTGTTTTGGGAATAGAAATCGGTATCAGTTGTCTCCAAATAAAGTCGCCTCACCTTAAAAGCATTGGAATTTGTTTTGAAGGACAGCAGCTCATCATCGAAGATGCCCCTTCACTTGAAAGGTTGCTCCTTCATAATTGTTATACACCTTCAGAAATAAATGTCGTCTCTGCGCCCAAACTGGAGACCTTGGGTGTAATTCATGAACCGTTTAATAATCACAAGGAGTTGGTGTTTGGCTCCTCACCTTTTCAGGTACCGTATATTATCATCTACACATTTGTAATCATATGCTGCATTTTTCATTTGTGCGTATAAGTTTTATATCATCTTGGATACACTTTGGGTACTAATATTATGTTATATGCTCAATGAAGAGTTCGTCCATTGATAGCCTATCAATGTTGCTGGATTCTGTCAAGATCATATATATCAGAATGTATAGTTTTGATCTGGACATAATTATTGGCTTGCTGCGATGCTTTCGATCTCTGGAGAATTTATACATAGAGGTGACGATTTCATGCACATTGAAAGCCTGTATATATTGTACTAGAATTAACTGTTCAGCTGCCGTTCTTTCGACATACTCTTTTTTCAGACCTTAATTGTTTTCAATCTTCATGTCTACTTAGGAAGAACCACATGGAGAAAAACATATAACCAATCGTTGGCGTAATAAGCACATGGATTTTCTCAGTTCTCATGACATTCGTTTGAGGACAATAACGATGGGACGATATGCATCCAACCAGGCAAACAGAAGCTTTGTCACATTCTTCCTGTTGAATGCGAGGTTACTATTGTCCATGAGGCTTAATTTTTACAGCAAGAGATTTCTCACGGACGAACATGTTGAACAGCAAAAAAAGAAGTTTCAGGTGGACAAATGGGCTTCTAAACGTGCTCGGCTTCTATTTACAACAAGTTGTAGACATCCTAAAATAATTTTTTTTGTACAGGATGTTGATTTTATGGATCAGACCGATCCATTTGTTTGTGATTGAAAAAAAGAGTGGTTGGGTTAGATGTTACTGTCATGTTCAATCTGGGTTTTGTCTAAAAATTTGATGAACAATTAATCCTTGGACTTTTTGTACCATTTGTATGCTTGACTTGCATGTTGTTGCCCTCGTACTCCCCTCCACCTGCCACTACACTGCCGCATCTTCCATGGCTGCTGTTCGTTCCTGTCCGAGGCCTTGCCGTCATTCTCCGCCTTGGTTAGCTCGCTGTGCCCGCCGCCGTCTGGCGTTGTCAACATGGTCAACAACCAAGAGGAATCAGGAGATGACTGTACATGGAGAGGCTGACAGTAGGGACCCACCAGGGTCATTGCATTTCGCAAGCAGGTGCCTTGTTATTACAAGCCAAAAAATACTTCCTCCTAATTGTTTGACAACTAGGTTCCACGCCATTGTCAATGTAGTCAATAAACGAGAAAATTACATAACGAGCGGATAACACCAGGGACCCAGCAGCTCGCCCAGTTATTTTTCAGTTTCAGAGACGGAGCTCAACTGTGCGTTGTGCGGGGGATGTGGTTCGTCTAGCCCACGCTTACGCTTTTATTAAGCACATGACGAGCCCAGTTGATATATTTTTTCTTTCTGAAATTGGCTAGCCCGGTTCTTTTTTTTGGAGAATACCAAAACCGAGGCCTACTTGCTTTTCTCAGCCCTACTGGGTTGCAAATCTTTCAAGACAAGGAGGGATGTAAGTAGTAAGAGATGGGCTTCCCCAGAAAACAGGCTATAAGTTGTAAGAAATGGGCTGAGATTTTTAAACCAAAGCCAACCGGCAATTGCACTAAAATATCATTTTTTAGGATTTCTCTACTCTCTACTATTATAAAAACCAAAGCAACTGGCAATTACATTAAAATATCATCTTTTCTCCCACAAGATAAACTATTCATACAAATGCATCTTCATGTTCCGTGCAACGAACGGGCATCTTGCTTATTAAGATTCTAAATTTCATTCATTTTTTTGCAGAGAATTGTTTTTTGAATTTTATTTTGATATA
Source organism: Triticum aestivum (assembly GCF_018294505.1). Lineage (NCBI taxonomy): Eukaryota > Viridiplantae > Streptophyta > Magnoliopsida > Poales > Poaceae > Triticum > Triticum aestivum. The sequence continues at coordinate 552,072,712 of NC_057801.1, forward strand.
ATTTTTTAAAAATTATTTTTAACATGACTCGAAATTTCGTGATTAAAAGAGTTCGGACCCCACCGAAATATGCAAAATTTCATTGAATTTTTTAGCAGTGCCCAGAATATATGGTCTGTAATGCTAATAAAAATAATATGGGCTTCAAATATCCTTAAGAATTCGCAAATGGGTTGTAAATTATTGAAAATAATGGCTAATGGGCTATATGCTGTTTTCCACAGATTTGGAGGCTGACTTCTGGGCCTACTAGGTTGATGATGACGCTGACCTAAAAAAAATTGACGCGTATGCAAGGCTTTGTCAACTTAGTCAACACACGGCAGTGACTGTTGGATGTCCATCCAACAGCCGCCGTGCTTCTTCAATCTCTGATCTTCCTGCTCCAGCCGCCCAAAGCAGCGCCGGCGGGACTACCTGCTCCCTCCTCCCGTGGCTGGCTGTGCTGCCGCCAGGCCATCCCTCTAACCACCCACACATCCTGTTATTTTCCGGCAACATCAGCCTCTTCTCCCCTCAGCGTGGGCATCCGCTGCGGTGGCTTCGCAGGCTCCGGGTGGTTCTCTTCCTAGGCCTCGCCCTCGTCCACTGCATTTGTGCTCTCGGCGCGGCAAGGTCAACATGGTCAACAAACAACAGCCATCAGAAGAGGCTGACAGTAGGGGCCCACACAGGAAAATGCCTCCTTATTAAGTGCAAAATAATGATTCCTCCACCTGATAGCTGGGACCCACCGGAAGGGTCTCTATATTTCGCGAAAAAAATGTTCCCCCCGCTGTCAGCTTGGACCCACCGGAAATGCCTCCTTATTATGCACAAAAAAAATGAATACTCCCCCTGCTAGCTGGGACTCACCTTGGTGGGAGGCTGACTTGTGTGCCTACTAAGTTTACGGGGATGGAGGGATTTGTCAACTTAGTCAATATGAACGATTCTAGCTCCAGTGACCATATGATGTCCATCCAACGGCCATAGTGCTTCTTCAACCTCTGGTCTTCGTGCTCCAGCCGCCCAAAGCCGCATGCTCCTGCCTCCCGTGGCCGGCTGTGATGCCGCGGAGGCCTCACCGCCCCTACTACTCCCACCGCTGGCCAGGCCATCCATCTACTCACCCACACCCCCTGTTATTCTGCGGTGACGGCAGCCTCACACCGCAGCCGAACCAGTGAACCCTCGTACTCCTCTTCGCATGGGCATCTTCCCCGCTCCGCGTCGTCCCCTTCCTAGGCCTCGCTGTCGTCCACCACCGTGGTGCTCTCGGCATGGCGTGGTCAACGTGGTCAACGACCGACTTCCATCGGAAGAGTACTATGCATGGAGAGGCTGACAGCTGGGTCCACGGCGGCCGCAAGGAAGTGCCTCCTTATTACGCGCAAAATAATTATTCCTCCACCTGACAGCAGGGACCCACCGGACGGGCCACCGTATTTCACGAAAAAAACGTTTCCCCCTAGACTGTTGGGACCCACCAGCTACACCTTCGCACACAAGGAAGTGCGTCCGGGCAAAAAAACAAAATGATTCGCCCCCCTGACTGCTGGGACCCACCAGCTACATCTTCGCAGGCAAGAAAGTGCCTGACAGTCGGGACCCACCTGGTCGAAGCATACGTAGCGTTGTCATTCTGGTCGCAAACATGTACGTACATATATACTGGTCAATGTAGAGGCGCGCACATGTCGTAGTAGAGGCGCGTACGTGTCGTAGTAGAGGCGTGCACGTAGCATGTACACGTACGTACAACGGCCAGGGTGCAAGAAAGAAAATACGGTCACGTACGTACATACGGGCAGGGTCTCGAACGTGTACTCACGCATACATACGGCCAGGGCTCGTGTACATGGCTGGGTCAGAACAGAGAAACAGCGTCGTCGTCGTGTTCATGGGGAGGCAACGGAATGCGTCGTGTTCATGGGGAGGCAACGGAATGCGTCGTGTTCATCGGGAGGCAACGGAATGCGTCGTGTTCATCAGGAGGCAACGGAACGTGTGGGAGCCAACCGGCTGGGTCGGAACGGAATGTGTGGTCGTGTTCATCGGGAGGGCTTGGATGGAACAGGCGATGGAAACGAGGCCTGGCGTACCGTAGAATGGAGGAAACGGACCTCCTACATTCGGAACGGGGTCCTTTTGATTGGGAGGGGTCTGGCGTACCGCAAAACAGACGAAACGGACCTCCTACGGTCGAAACGGGGGTCCTATTGATCAGGAGGGGTGTGGCGTACCGCAAAACATACAAAACGGACCTCCTACGGTCGAAATGGGGGTCCTGTTGATCGGGAGGGGTGTGGCATACCGCAAAACGGATGAAGCGGACTTATGTTGGAGCGCTACGCTCGAAACGGGGGTCCTGTTCACCGGGAGGGGTGTGGCGTACCGCAAAACGGGACTCCACGGGATACTGTTCATCTCCACCGTCGACCTCCTCCAGCCTCCACGGGCTATTGTTCATCCACCGTCGACCTCCTCCAGCCTCCACGGGCTCCTATTCATCCAGCCTCCACCGCGTGCTACTCCACCGACTACTGTTCAACCACCCCTCCACGGGCACCCCTCCACCATCTACTGTTCATCTAGCCCTTCACACCAAGGGGTCCTGTTCAACCACCCCTCCACAGGCACCCCTCCACCGTCTACTGTTCATCCAGCCCTCCACACCACGGGGTCCTGTTCATCCAGAGGCAACGCCACCGCTCACTGTTCATCCAAACCCCCCCGCAACACTCACTGTTCATCCAATCGATCGGCTTCAGTTAGCAACAGTAGCGAAGGAATCGCTCGATCGGGCTCAGTTAACAGCCATCGATCGATGGCTCGGGTTCAGTAACGCGTAGCCTGCAGTGCAATCGCTCGGGTTCAGTTAGAGCCCAACGCCTCGCTCAGGTTTAGTTGGAGCCAACGCTTCACACACACGCGCATACGTGTACGAGAGAAATGCGCATCGCTCGGCCCCCGACCGCCCACCGTAACCGGGAACTCCCCGAAATTTTCCTCGCCCTCGCTTCTATCACGGTTTTTTCCGTCATGGATGGCCCAAAGAATGTCATGCAGCTGCGTCTCCGGCCCGCCCAGGACGAAAAGCCCATTTTCTGTCATGATTTTTTGTCATAGAAGTAGGAGCCCACCACATCTATGATGATACCGGGTTTTGCCACAATTATAGTCATAGAAGTGTCATATGTATGACAGGAAAAAAATTCGTTCGGCCCAAAATGTCACGGGTGTGTCTTTTTTTGTAGTGTATATACTCTTATTGTCGGTGTGAAATCTGGCATATCTCGTAGTGGGGGTCCTAAGCTAGGCGTCTTGGAGCGATGGTAACATGGACACAGGGTTTTACCCAGGTTCGGGCTCTCTAAAGAGATAATACCCTACATCCTGCTTTTGATTGTATTGATATGGGTTTAGTCCAGGGTACATGTATCTACCACGAGATTGTTATAATGAATATTATATTGTCTATTGACTAGCCTGGCCTCGGTTTATATAGCACACCGGAGGCCTAGGGTTTTGGAGAGTCCTCGTCTTGGTCATCAAGTCTTGTGGAATCTCCCTTGTATGCGGCATGGGCTGCCCAAAGTGACCCATTAGTGAACTTCCAAGGGGGTCCTCGGCCCGATCCACCTGTTCGGGAGACGACGTGGTGAGTACCCCCTAGTCTAGCACACCGTCAGTAGCCCCCTGAACTGATCTTCAAGTTAGGATTACTCCTCGATTCTTCTGAATTGTTCTTCATCTTCGGTTGTCGGTGTTGAAAACTGGTTCAATAAATCTTCTCATCTTTGATCTTGAGGATCGCCGAAGTGAATCCGAAGATTTTACATGTTGGGTATCCAAGGAGCCCCTTTAAGTTCTCGGCATTTATCAATGCCTTGTTATTTTTTACGCCACACCTCGGGTTTGAAGTTTTTCCTGTGCGGCGGTGTCCTCTTGCATCCGAGCTCTAATGCCGGACTACATTCGAGGTATCTTTTGCAGCTGAGCACCAACGTCGGACTGTATCCGAGCTCCAATGTCGGACTATATCCGAGGTGTCATAGATCACCTTGGCTTGAAAAAGTTTGAAGGAGGTTATCCGAGCTTAACGCTGAAAAGTTGTCTATGGAGCCAGCCGCTTGCAGCCAAGCTTTATGCCGGACTGCTTTCGAGGTGATGCACCACCTCGGGCTCGGGCTGATTGTTTGCAGATTTTATTTCTGATTGATGCAATTTATTTACTGACAAGATATATAGCCAGTAGCCCTCAAGGTGTGTGTTGGCCTAAAATCCGAGATGCACATTAGAGGAGATAGTGATCGGCGGACGAGCCCTTGAGAGAGGGTTTCGAGAAGTCATCATAATATATTAGCTTGATGCCGGATAAGTCCCAGTTGGTACCTATTGTTGTCCGAAGACGCATTTGCCCATAGTTCGGTCAAGCCGAACACTAAGCACTTTGAATTTTCTGCATTGAATAGGCAATGCAATAGCCCCCAAGACACTGGTCGGGTGGCAACACCAGATCAGGGGATTGATGTGCCCCTTTAATATTAGTAACTGATAAGCCCGAAGCCCAGTAGCCCCCGAGCCTTAATGCGGGCACGGGTAGCCAAATTAAGGATCGATATCCAGAGTAAAATCACAAATTATGTGTAATGATTCTATGTATCCAAGTACTTTACGTCATAAATGCTCGGATTCGCATTGTACAAAACTTTGTTGACCGACCATCGGCTTCACCCTCCTCGGCCAATAGCCGGGGAGTGTTTGTCCTACTTTATAAAGCCTTTATAAGGGCAAAGATTTACGGCAAACAAGGCAATCCGGCCATATGATTTTATAAACAAAGGTACACAAAGAGATGTGTTGTATTACTATTAACGTAAGAAACATCTTCCAAAGAAAATAGTCCCGCTATCGGTTCCTTTCTTTGGGTTGTCATGCTGACCATGTGGAACCTCACCTCCGGTCAATGTGGGAGAAAAATATTGAGGATTTAGTGTGGGGAAAGTTCTTGAACTCTATGGTATTAATGAATCGAAATTTTTATTTCCGTCATTGCCGACCAATTATATCCTTTAAGATTGCTAGCTTTCGGCTTCACCCAGTCTAAGGTACTAACTCGGATGACCCGTTAGTAACAATCAAGAGGTGCTCCCTTTACCACCTAGCCGAACAAACGGGAACATAGGGTAAGCACAGAAGCCAGGCAACCCAGCTTGGCCAAAATCTTAAGTCAAATTGATGCATATTTATGGCTTTATAACGATAATTATGGAAGGCATCGCTTGTATAATGAATACAAATGTTGAGGATATGTTTATGTTGACTTTATTGAGACCCTTTATCATTTGAATGTGGCCCATCGTTGTCTTCCACCCCTTTGTAGATGCTACGCAGGGTGTTTCTGTCATAACAAAACAACCCTTAGCCGACGTATCGGTGCTCGAAGGCAGTTGTGTTAGCGGAAACAAGGCAATCAGATATGCGGGCTTTATAACTTTCACTTAGTCATAGGAGCTTTAAACTGGGGAAGCTAGCTACGATCCCCCGGTTAGTGTTTGGCACCGACCGAAGTCTAGCCATTAACACTTCGACCAATGTTATGAACGGCCCATCGTTTAACACGGGGTGACGTCCATCGATCTTAACACAGTCATCGAATAGCTGTCTAGTTTACACTTATTGCGACAGTCAGTTTTCGGCTTTCTCCACTGAGGCGCTTAACCATGTGAGATGGAAGCAGAATCGCAGTGGTTCTCCCTTTGCACACCTAGCCGAACAAAGCGGAACGTAGGAAGCAAGCACGGGAGCCGGGCAACCCAACTATTGACTGAAGACACAATTCGAAACCGATACATATAAAGCAATATCTGAAAATGTTTTACCGAGGACTCCTCGGAGTACCTAGGCTTTTGCTAGGTTCAGCTCTAGCCGCAGCTCCGTGTTTGATATTGTCAATTCTTTAAAGGTGTTTGGTGTTGCACTGCTCGGGAACTAGTCCCGATGTGGCGTGTGTTTTGTCAATGTCGAGGTGTAGTTCGGCGGGAAAGATGTCGAGCTGTGAGTCGAAAAAGATCTCCCAAGCTGAATTATTATGCATGGCACCTTGGTCATGAGGATGTCCCGCTTCCTGAAAGAAAAACATACAAACAGCTAAAAAGTATCATAAGCTCGAAAAGCCAAAACTTATGTAAAAGCTTGACATCCAGACTAAATCAAGAATTTTTGGGCCAATCCGAAAATTGGTCTTAAAATTTTTTGTGCTTCTGTCGTGCTTTAACACGACACATCTGATCTCTAAACTGCAAGTAGGTCACCATCGGCTTCAACCTCCTTATCCCGAAGGCAGAGTGCTTCTCCGAGGCCAGTTTAGCAAACTAAACTCGAGCGGCTTTAGAGAGAAGCCAGGCTATTCGGCTATTGACTATACACTCGAGTCAAAAAAGGAGTGGTACAAAAAGACTTTGCAACGACCAAGAAGAAAACACATTTACTATAAAACGGCTCAAATAAATTTTAAGAGCCCCCAGTTAACATGGGTAAAGGGAGTTTCTTTTAACAAACAACGTGTGTGACCATGGTCAAACCGAACACAAATTAAAAATTAAAAATTTGAGCATGAAAGCGAATTAGCTGATTAATTTGCTCGGTGTCGATGCGCGGCCCAAGCTTTCGGCAAGATGAGGTCTCAGCCCCCAAGCCGGTCCCGAGGTGGCAGAGCGAAGAGTTGGGCGCTCCGAAGTGATGACATAGCACGACCAATGTGGCGAGGTGGAACCTCTAGTCCGTCCGAGGCGACGGAGCAGGCCGGCAGTATGATCCAGAAGTTCCCGTCATGGGTTAATGAAGTGATGATGAAGCCCCCGGTCTAGCCGAGGTGACATGGTACGTCGGTACGCCGAGGTAACAACGCTGCCCAACCCGGATCATTTACATGTGCAAAGAAAATAGTGCAAGCCGGAGATAATAGTAATAATAATAAATTAAAAAAAATTGTAGCATAATAAATAATTTATGCAAAGTGAGCAATAAAAGAAATATGGCCCGTGTGCCGAACACTCGATGAGGTAGATCTCTCTCAGCGATGCCGAAGTCCCCGAGGCAACCGAACATGTCGGTATGGCAATTCGACCAACAAGGTGATCACACGAGCCGATTTACACCAATTGGGACGACGATGTCGGCTTGCCGAAGTGACCGCGTGATGCAGTCAAATTTGATTACCTACACATGTAAAATAGTTCAGTCCAAAAACTAATAATATAAATATAGAAAAAAACTCGCATAATTAATTTACGCAAAATATTTTTTAAAGAGATGTGGCCTAGCATCAAAGCCAATGTCGGTGCAGGGCGCCGGCGTGACAAAGCCTGTATTCACAGGGCAGTCTGAGTCCCTGACGAGGCATTTGCCAAACCGCGACGGGAAACTGACCGAACCATTACGCAACCATCATTAATGCGGCCATCATTTGACAGACCTGTGTACAGATGATGGAACAAACCAGAGTAATAATTCCTCGGGAAAAATAAACCCAAGCAAGAAAAAATTATTAGGATTAATAGCATCTGGTTTATCTGTTGTAGTAATCTGAAGAAAGGTTACTCCCAAAATTGGGACTCGGCCCGCACAGCCATTGCCTGATGGGCGATGAAGCGACGGCATGGCGATGTTGGCAAAGGTTGGCTCACCGAGGCAAAGCCCCCGGTCCAGCTAACATGACGAAGCTGGTCGGCTAGTGACGTCGAAGTCTCTAGAGTAGGTTGATGAAGAGATGACGAACCCCCCGTCCAGACGAGGTGACGGAGCAGGTCAGTAAGGTGACATTGCAGCCGTCGTGCCAGCCAAGGTGTTGAAGCGGTTCGGCGTGGCAAACATCAGTTTGAAGAAGCTACGGCTCAGCCATGCCGACGCTGGTCATAACTTGTTACGCGGTCAATGCCGGATTGATGAAGTGACCGAGCGGCGATGTCGGGGCGCCTGACCCGTGCAATCCGTAGGGTGATGGTGTTGGTGATAATTTAGCTTTGTGATGCCGAACTCTTGTTCGGCTTGCCGAGTTGATGATCCGATAAGGTTGGACTCGGCTCGATGAAGCGACGATCTGTCTAGCACAGGTCGGCAGATGTGGAGCAAGGGCTGGTTTGACACCGGCGCGACGGTGAAGATTACCTCCGAAAAGGAGCAAAATTTGTGAGCATGTGTTCAGAAACAAAACACAATACCCTAGAAAGAGATTCTTCCAAAAAGGTTGTCCAATTTCCCGTTCATGAAGAAAGATGAACTCAGGTCAGATTCGCATTCACGCAGAAAACAGATCTGAAAAGTGATGCACTAATCGGAAGGTTCCCGGAGTTTGAACGGTCGGATCGAGCTAAAATTTTGAGAGGTGGTAGATATGGAAATTATGCAGAAGATGGATGGTTCGATCTTCCAAATAACCTCTGAGCTAGGCTCTGGAGACCACGCCCTAAACTCGTCCATATTCCCGTCCAGACTCGACAGGCCTCCAGTATAGCATAGATCACCGAAGATTCCTCCATCGGAACGCGACGAAATTTTACAGGGTTATTGTACACTCAATTCCACACAACTCCGCTGAAGCAATCATCAAAGCGACACCCGAGAAGGCTGTGGCGGCATATACAAGTTTGTTTTCTAGAAAAACAGCACGGTCGCCCGAGGGCAATGTTGACGTTGAGCCCCCGAGCTCCATCGATGATTCCTCATGATCTTGATAAATATCGGAGTTGATAATGAAGGCCCTCATCCAAACATAATGATCTGAGACGGAGTGTAGTCCTCGGTCGATCCAAGGTGACTAATTGAGCCGGCGATGAAGGTGCCGACATCGACAATAAAGCTCGGTTTTGATGCGTAGATCATGCCAGAGTCGATCTGAATTCCCATCACACTTTGGCGGCTGCCAACAGGCTCTCAATGAAAGCACCAATGTCGGTGTGAAATCCGGCATATCTCATAGTAGGGGTCCTAAGCTAGGCATCTTGGAGCGATGGTAACATGGACACAGGGTTTTACCCAGGTTCGGGCTCTCTCGAAGAGATAATACCCTATATCCAGCTTTTGATTGTATTGATATGGGTATAGTATAGAGTACATGTATCTACCACGAGATGTTTCTAATGAATATTAGCTTGTCTATTGACTAGTCTGGCCTCGGTTTATATAGCACACCGGAGGCCTAGGGTTTTGGAGAGTCCTCGTCTTGGTCACCAAGTCTTGTGGAATCTCCCTTGTATGCGGCATGGGTTGCCCGAAGTGGCCCATTAGTGAACCGCCATGGGGGTCCTCGGCCCGATCCACCCGCTCGGGAGACGATGTGGTGAGTACCCCCTAGTCCAGGACACCGTCACTTATACCCTGAAAACGACCAGGAGAGCCACGAAACCACTTTTCCACCGCCACAACCTTCTCTACCCTTGAGATCCCATGGAGGGACCTTTTCCGGCGTCCTGTTGGAGGGGGATTCGATCATGACGGGATTCTACATCAACACCATTACCTCTCCGATGAAGCGTGAGTAGTTTACCACAGACCTTCGGGTCCATAGTTATTAGCTAGATGGCTTCTTCTCTCTCTTTGATTCTCAATACCATGTTCTCCTCGATGTTCTTGGAGATCTATTTGATGTAATATTCTTTTGTGGTGTATTTGCCGAGATCCGATGAATTGTGGATTTATGATCAGATTATATATGAATATTATTTGGTTCTTCTCTGAACTCTTATATGCATGATTTGATATCTTTGCAAGTCTCATCGAATTATCGGTTTAGTTTGGCCTACTAGATTGATCTTTCTTGCAATGGGAGAAGTGTTTAGCTTTGGGTTCAATCTTGTGGTGTCCTTTCCCAGTGACAGTAGGGACAGCAAGGCACGTATTGTATTGTTGCCATCGAGGATAAAAAGATGGGGTTTTCATCATATTGCTTGAGTTAATTCCTCTACATCATGTCATCTTACTTAATGTGTTACTCCATTCTTTATGAACTTAATACTCTAGATGCATGCTGGATAGCGGTCGATGTGTGGTAATAGTAGTAGATGCGGAATCATTTTGGTTACTTGACACGGACGTGATGCCTATGTTTATGATCATTGCCTTAGATATCATCATAACTATGCGCTCTTCTATCAATTGCTCGGTGGTAATTTGTTCACCCACCGTAATATTCGCTATCTTGAGAGAAGCCACTAGTGAAACCTATGGCCCCGGGTATCTGTTCCATAATATTGAATTTCTTTTGCATCTTACTAGTTTCTGATCTACTATTTTGCAATCTTTTACTTTCCGATCTATAAACCAAAAATACCCGAAAATATTTACTTTACCGTTTATTTATTTCTATTAGATATCACTTTTGCAAGTGACCTGAAGGGATTGGCAACCCTTTATCGCGCGTTGGGTGCAAATTGTTAATTGTTTGTGCAGGTATTCGGTGACTTGTGCATTTTCTCCTACTGGATTGATACCCTCAAACCGAGGGAAATACTCGCTACTTTATTGCATCATCCTTTCCTCTTCAAGGGAAAACCAACGCAAGCTCAAGAGGTAGAAGGTCGCCACCTCATTCAAAAGTGCCTCTTTACGTGCCTTGAGCTGGCTCTCTACATTCGCAGCCCACCCTCTCGAGTGTCGCCACAAAAGGCGCACACAATGTTGCCACATGTCCATGGCGTCGCAAGGCGTACCGAACCAGTTGGGGGGAGGGCATCCCTATCTGCAATCCACATTGAAGTAACCTTCAGCATACACGTCGCGGGGCTTCACCGAAGTTAAGAATGAGCAGATAGTGGTCAGACCCGAGCCCGGTCTCGGCGGCCAGCGAGCACCCTGGAAACTTGGCTTCCCAGCCCCCACCCTAGGCAGCTCAATGAGCTCGAGATCGGCCACCCAATCATTGAAAGTATCAGAGCAACTCCAACGGGGCGACCCATTTCGTCAGTGGCCGTCCGTTTGGGTCGGCGCGGACAAAAGAGGAGGCCCAACGCGCCGACCCAAACCCAAAACGCGTCCGCTTCGCGTCCACGCCAACGCATTTGCGGCCCAAATTTGCTCCCCAAATGCGTCGGCGCGGACGCAGAAGGGACACCACGCACGCCTTCTCGGTGTCCGCCACGGCCCCACCTGGCGGTCGTCCAACTACCCGCCACCTCGCCGGTCAGCTTAATTTATGACCCCGGCGCCACGCGTTAGCGATGGTGGTCGTCCTTTTTTAAGCCGACCGTGCGGCGGGGCCGTCCTCATCCGGCCCCCGTCCTCATCTAGCCACACTCGCTCCCCCGTCGCTGGCAAGCAAACCCTAGCCAACCCTAGCCACCCCAGCCATGCCAAATGGGGCTCTTCTCCGGCACCAGCAGCAGCAACAAGTCGAAGGTCAAGGCCCCCGTTGTCCCTTTCCCTGCGGAGTTCATCCCGCCTCCGCCTGCGCCGGCTCGCCAGCAGAGGCAACATGTGAACGTGCCCGTGCACCAGGTGGAGTGGCATTGGCAGCACCGCGTGCCTCTGTCGTATCTCGATGCCACCCTGTCGCACGACTGCGCCGCGGTCGGCTAGGGCGCACGCGGAGGAGGTGTGTCGCCGACGGGCGCTCTTGACGTCGGAGCAGCGCCGCGACCAGGCCTACGCCTCCGACTCGCCCAACTGGGCGCGCTGGTTTGCCTTTGAGCACGAGGAGGCGAGGTGACGCAGCGTGCGCGAGGTCGACCGCAGCTTGTCGCCGTCCCTGCTCATCGTCCGCGAGGAAGACCAGGCATCGGAGGACGCCTACCAGGCGGCCCTTGCGGCCTTCTATCGGGAGAGCGAGAAGGACGAGCGGCGCAGGGCGGAGCTGGCGGAGGGAGAGGAGGCTCGGTACGAGGCTGCCATGGCGCAGGCCATGGCCCTCTCCACGGCCGGCAACTGTGTGGTGCCGCCGGTGGCCCCGCCGTCCCCTCCCCGCCGCCTGCAAAAGCCAACCCACAGCCGGAGCCGGAGCCCATCGAGTGCTACTCCTGACGGGAGTAGTGCGCGAGTGGGTCAGGGCGTTGCCGGTCTGGCTGGGGGCGACGCCGGAGCAAGAGGCGGCGTACCTCGAGCACTGGCGCCAGATCCGGGTGGCCGAGGAGCGCCGCGACAGCAAGTACCTCGAGATGCTCGAGTGCGATGCCGAGGCCGAGCAGCTCGAGGCCGAGGAGGAGGCGTGCCAGGCCGCGGCGGCACAGCCCGTGGCGGCACTGCCCGCGCCCGACATGACCGCGCTCTGGAACATGGCGTTCGCGTGGGCCGGTCCGGCGCCGACGCTCATCGACCTCACGAACCCCGGGGACGACGATGACGCCTAGGGCAGCGCGCCGGCGCGTAGTTTTTAGTTTGTTTTTATTTTTATTAAATGTTAATGTGGCCGGCTTTAATATTTAATTGATGTTGTTTTTATGTTAAATATGCATGCAGTCTTTTTTTCGCCGTCAAAATGGGTCGCGTCAGCGTTGGGCGCACGCGCCGACCCAAACGCGAAAGCGGACGTTCGTGTTCGTCTGGCCGACCCAAACGGACAAAAAGCGGACAAAATCGCCGTCCGTTTGGGTCGGCCCGTTAGAGTTGCTCTCAACCAGCCTTTGGTTGGTAATAACACCCCTACTTTTGTCCGCAGCACCCCGAAGGAGATTAAAATCCCCTCCAATAACAATCTGCCAAGGAGAGGATGAGATCTTAGCATAAAGTTCCCGAAGGAAGTCGACTGAACGCTCGTGGTCCGACACTATCACCAGTTCCCATAGTATGAACTCTTCAGACAGAAAATAAAATGAACATGAGTGTTTCTCCCCGATGTGGCATGAATGTTTCAGCTCGACCCTGAATTTCAATTTACTGCACGTCTGCACATGTGTGCACCGGAGCAGAACTCAAACATACATGCATACATTCCTGTTACAGAACAATGGACATTCGGATGGCTGGCAAAAACTCTGGTGATAGCCACATTCTAACTGCACCCGGTGGCTTTACCCATGTCGCTTGCTTCTTTTGAGAAATGACATGATGTTGCTGCCATGGCTGCCTTTCTTCTTCTTCTTGTGGTGACCCCCTGCAGCAACGTGAACATCCTGCATAAAATTCAGAGGAAAAAAAAATCTTATGCATCAAGGTAAAAAAGAAGCATGCATCACTGAATAGCTTACACACTTGGCAATGTCGTGTTGATTTCTTGGTGTAGATAGTGTCTACAGCAAATATTTCTGTATAATATAACATAGGAATACCTCTGCTCTGAAGGAAAATGACCTCGCTATGGATGCTGGGTTTCCAACGTCTGAACCCGCCACGGCATGCTCCCTCCCTAATAAGATCACCATGTCATTAGCCATATGGTAAATCAATCATGGCGATATGAAAAGAGTAAGCTTTAAAAAAGTGGGAACAACTTGCTGTGTTATTAGTAGTTGAAGGGATGCTAAAAAATGTTACTCCCTCTGATCCAAAAACAGTGTCGAATTTGAACTAAAACCCGACACTTATTTTGGATCGGAAGGAGTACATAAAAAGGGAAATTTTGATCAGCTATAATGATTGGGATCCTTCTTCACAGTAGCATGGAAGCAGAATATCTTTACGGTGCCAAATACACAATTGTTCATACTATGTTTCATGTCGCAATAAAATTTACCGATGGTTGATTCAGCATCATATGGCTTCAGAGTGCGAGTAGATCCTGGCGCCACTGCGCTATTGAGCTTGAAGGGTTCTGGGCCACCTCTGCTGTGTGAAAAAATGCTGCTAATGTCATACAGTGATACAAATTGTAGACCACAGGTACAAAGGAAGACAAAGCGAAAGAATCTAAAAGTAACTAGTAGCGAGTGAACCTTGACTTGGCGACATTTTCCTCGTTGTTTCTTTCAGAAGCTGTAGTGAAAAGTAGTACTAGTTAGTAAATCATAGCAGAGCTGAAGCATTTTGCATGTTCATCATACAAGTCGGTTTGAAAACTGTACATTGCGAAAGATAACGGCGATGATATTGAACGGCGCCAGTGTCCGCACGAACGGCCAATAGTTGGAGAGAAATTGCATAGTGTTCGCATGTCAAGAGCCTCTGGTAACATCAAGAGATCATACAAAGTTCAGTGAGCATAGCAGGGTTTCGCTTGGTCGAAGTTCATCACCACTCAGCAGTCAAGCTCAACTTTGTAAGTCAATCGGAATGAGGAAACAAGTGGTGCATACTAAATTAGAGCAGAGAGGAATTCCCAAGCCAACGAAAAGAGCATCCAAGTTATCTGAAAACCAGTGTGTACCCTCTGAAGTTTCAACTACTTTATCATCATAGATATGGTTCATTGTTTAATCCAAACTATTTCTGGTAACTACACCAGATATCCATACATAATTTTTTTATAGCTACAAGTGGAGAGAACACCCAACCTGCTTCAGGAAGTTGATCTTTTGCTCTGTTTGCGTGATCTCAGCCTTGTCTTCCAGCTGGTGCTCAAGCTTGGATGAAACGGTCCCCAGATGATCAATCACCGCTACTACCGCGTTGCAGATGTAGCTCTTTGTACTGTCCAGGATTCTTCACCACCACGCGCAGGAAATGAAAGTTACACGCGGCCATCAATTCCACGACCACGGGAGGAAAATAAAGAAAATGTGTTGGAGTGAGAGAATCGATGGGAGTGTCTGCGCTTACAGCTGCTTCTTCTCGGTGGCGAGGAACGCCTTCTCGCAGCAGTCCGCCGCCTGGTGCAGCTGGGACTGCAGATCCTTGAGCTCCTGCAAACCCCAACGAACGCGTCGGACGTCCGACCCGCAAGCACTAATCAGAGGCGCGCACTTGACGCGGTATGGTTGGGAAAAGAACCACTCAACTCTGAGCGCGCCGTCGAAGCTCTGGGGTGCTGCGCCGCCCTTCGCGCCGAGACCCGACGACGACGACGACCTGCCAAACGGCGCCGCGGGGCCCATCGGAGTCCCCTCCTGCCGTCCCGCCTCGCCGGCGCTCCCCGCATCCATCTCTCAGGTCAAGAACACGGGAGCGGCAGTACAGCGCTGAGGATGACGGCGATGAGTGATGGGAAATGGCGTGTACAGGCGCGCGCGAAAGTGGCGTTCGGGGCGCAGGAAAACGTAGGGAGCAAAGAGCAACGGGACAAGGCGCGGCAGGCGGTCCCGTGATGGGGTGGCGCTCCGGGTCAGAGGCGCCGAGCGCTTGGACGGCGCGCTAGCGTGTGCGGCGCTCGTCACGGGCGAAGCGTACGCCCGGGTTCTTGTGGCGTCCCTTTCGAGGAGATTCTGAACGTGCAGTGTTTCTGAAAAAGTTTGGCGTCGAGCCTACGGCTGCGGCGTCGTCGTCGGTTTTAACGAGGGTCCGGTGTTTGTTTGGTCGTTTACTGCCGACTGTAACGGAAATCGGTGAACATCCCGTGGATACGGGGTGAAGTGAATCGTCCTCCAACCCAAGGAAGTCGTCGCCTTCTTGTATACATACAAGTGTCATTGCCATGTATTTTTAAACATGGTACGGATGTAGGCGCCTTCAAAATCAATAAGAACAACAAAGTCATTCACCCTCCCCTAGAGTAAGAGGGGAGCGAAAAAGACTCCTCCCCCCGTCGCTAGTGGGAGCCGCCGCCGCTCCTAGTCCCCTCCCCTCCTCCACTCCACTCGCCGCCGCCGCGCCCGCTGGCGGGCAAAGCCCGGCCAGCGGCGGCGGCGGCGGGGCCTCCTCTCCTCCTCGAGCGGTGGTTGGCGACGCGGGACGGCCTCATCGTTCGGGGGCGCTGCGCTTGGTGGGGTGCGGCGGCGCTGGTGGCTGCTGCCCCGGTGTGGTGGGCTAGGTGGTGTGCCTGGCGGGATGCAGTGGCGGACCCAGGAATTCAAGTTAGCCGGGGCGAACATGTTAGGACAAAAAAATTGAAGCACAATGCAAGTGTTTTCAACACAATAAATGGCCTCGAAAGGTTGAGTTTCAATATGGATAAGATTCAACTACTAAGAACATGGAAACTTATATTAGAAAAAACATCTTAGAAACTACTAACATGGTCTCTTGTTGCCTGAACACTCATTGGCTGTAACAACACGACCCAAAACTCCAAGCAAAACCTACAACATGTAAAACAAGGAAACAAATATGTATCTAAATCTCATTGCCTACTAACATGGTCGTGAAGGTGAGCTAGGGATTGGAATTTGTGAGGCATTGTGGGAATTTTTCTCCAATCGACCAGTACTGAATCGAACGATTCAATAGGCTACAGGCTACTGCACGTGGTGTACATGATGCGTTGGTTCCTGAAAAAAAGGGCTTTCCACAGCTAACTAAAGCCCACAAAGTCCAGTCGTCTAGGCCCATCTTTTCTTTCTTCTTGCTTAGGAACATAACTGTCCAACAGAAACGGATCTCATCGTCAATGGAGCTGCTCCCCTTCGACTAAAACTGAAAGAGGCTGAGCTAGGGTACCCTGCTCCGCATCAGGAGAGCCGGGGCGGCCGCCCCTGCTCGCCCCAATGGTAGGTCCGCCACTGGCGGGATGTGCCCCTGGTGGTGGCGGTGGCGCGAGCCTGGCGGTGGCGGCGGCCCAAATCAGATCTGGATCTGGTGGCTCTCCCTAGACAGGCGGCGCGGGGGCTGGCCTCGACCCGGCGTGGTCGTGGCGTTGGGAGTGGACCGTGGCAGCGCGTGGCGAGCTGCTACAGCAGCGGCTGCCGGTGGTGCGGTGGTCCCTCGGTGGATGAGCGCTTTGGAGGCCCTCTTTGGCGGCTGGGTGCGGACGGGCCGACGGCCCTTGCCGGTGGACGGTTGGCTGATGTTGCCCCGCGTGGAGCTGCGGGAGGCCGTGGTGGGGCATCAGGGGTGTAGTGTGGGGAGGTTGCAGGGGGATGGGTGGTCTCTCTACCCGTCACCGGCGCAGGGGGCGCTGGCCCGGACATGCTCCGCTCCTCTTCTCCCCATTTCCCCTACCTAGTGCTTCCGAGCTCCAGATCGTTGTTCGGGGTAGTCTAGTCATCGGCGGCTCTGTTATGCTAGAGTTTTGCCGGTCGGTCCCAAGTCCGTCCCTTTGTTGGTGTCTGGAGCGTCGGGATGCAGGGCGGCGACCTTGGTGGTGGGAGCGGCGTGCTCGTGGGCGGAGCTCGCGGTTCAGGTGCGGGCTAGTCTCCATGGTCGTGTGGGCGGCATGGCAGCTAGTGCTTGTCGATTGGTGGTTGTGATGCGGCGTCTATCCCCAGGACTGGTCGCAACCTGTTTGGAGTCGGAGTGTGTTTACCTGGGTGAATACCCTGCCTGGCATTCCCAGGCCGACGGAGGCGTCGTCCGTGGACGTCGTGATCTTCTTGAAGGCTCCGTCATGGTTACTCCATGTCCTCCAAGGTGCCCCGGATGAAAATCGTGATCCTCTGGATCGGGTGGTGGCGGCACTCCGGTGGCGTATCCTTCTTGAAGGCGTCACCTTGGGGATCATAGATCAACAGCGGGTAGCTTGGTCTTTTCTCGGTGGCTTGTTCCCGGTTGAGTGCTCCCTTGACTTCCTAGTGAGGCTTAGTGTCTATCTGCTGTTTACTTGGGTTTGTTGTGGGAGTGATAGCTGCTTCTTAGCATCTTTGTACCTTGTCTTGGGTGCGTGTGGTGTTGTATCATTAGTTATAAGTTGGTTGTGGCTTTATATATAAAGCGGGGCGAAAGCCTTTTTCGATAAATCAATGAGAATGTTGCCTCGTCCTGAACAAGCATCACTAGAAAGTCTGAAAATAATTTAAGAAAATGCAAGCAGCCATGTCTAAGTCTAGCATCAGTGTCTCTGGTGAGTTGGTTTCACCACGAGGAATTTAACCATCTAAGTTACGTTTGGTTTATCATTTCGGTTTTTCTATCGAGTATGTTATTGCACTGACATTCACTAAGATAGGATGACAAATCAAACTTTTTTCTGGTAATTTATATCATTGCAAGGCGGAGAATTCTTTTAACAAGTACAAAAAATCCTAGCAAAAAATTGAACTCAGGCAAAATTGTCATGCTTACCTTCTATTAGTTACGACTCATTGCCCAAAGAACCTCTTTCCTAAACGGAGAGACATGAGTGAAAGTCCAATCATGCCCTTTAACATATTTAAAAGTTGATGACAATATACATATAGGCAGAGGTGAGTCTGCTATGCAAGCTTAAACAGGCTCAAGCCTACCCTCCAATAAATAAAGAATTTTTACTACTACCGTTCTTACTTGGCCAAGTTTCCTGCCAAAGGGTTTGCTGCTGCTCGCCTTTCTCCGGTAGCGCATAAAGTTCTCAGCCCGTCGCACTCTGCTTTTGTGAATGGTAGATTTATTTTAGATGGGATTCTTAGTCTTCATGAAATTATGCACGACCTCAGGGTGAGGAAGACGAAAGCCTTGATCCTTAAATTGGACTTCGAAAAAGCTTATGATTCAGTGAGTTGGGACATTTTATGCAAGGTACTTGTTGGCCAAAGGCTTTGATGGAGCTTATGTCCATCGCCTCATGCAATTCATGTCTGGTGGACACACGGCGGTGGCCGTGAATGGTGCGATTAGTAACTACCTTGCCAACGGTAGGGGCCTGCGGCAGGGAGACCCCATTTCCCTACTCCTCTTTAATTTTGTTGCTGAAGTGCACTCTTGCATTCTGTCATGGCTGGTCACATCTCTCCTGTGGTTTATCATCTCATTCCGGAAGGGGACACCCATCTGCAATATGCAGATGATACTATTCTTATGATTGAGCTTAATGATCTCTGCATTGCTAACTTAAAGTTTATTTTGCTCTGTTCGAAGCGCTCTCGTGGCTGAAAATTAATTTTTCTAAGAGTGAGGTCTTAGTCACTAGGTTGAATGAGGTTGATGATTTGAGAGTTTCGCAGGTGCTGAATTGCCAACTTGGGCCCTTTCCTTTCAAATATCTTGGCCTTCCTATAGCGCCTTTCAAACTTTGTGCCAAAGATTTCATGCCTCTTGTGGCCAAGGTTGGAAATTGTGTCGTGCCTTGGCGCGACAAATACAACACGAACGCTGGCAAAGTTTTGTCTTACCAATGCTTGTCTTTCTTCTCTACCTATGTTTATAATGGGTTTTTACCGCCTTACCGAGGGGATTCATGTGGGTCTTGACAAGCATAGGGTTTCTACTAGAATGCTGTTGATAATCGTCGCAAATATAGGTTGGTGAAGTGGCAACATATTTGCCGCCCTAAAACCCATGGTGGGTTGGGTATCCTTAATACCTCCATTATGAACAAGTGCCTTATTATTAAGTGGTGGTGGAAAATTCTTACTACGGGTTCGCAAAGGCAAATATTTTCCTAATTGCAGTCCTTTATTTGCTTCTCCCTCAGGTGGATCCCAGTTCTGGCGTCATCTTATTAAAGTGTGTGAGGACTTCAGGTTAAGTTTGTGGTTGGGAACGGTTCTTCCACTCGTTTTTGGCTCGATTGGTGGTGTGGTGATTAACTTTTAGTTGTTGCCTTCCCGACTTTGTTCTCCTACTGCACAGAACCGGAGATCTCAATCTTTGAGCTCTCCTGTTTAGACTAGGATTTGGGTTTCAGGAGAACCCTCTCTCATGAAGAGTTGGGAGAACGCCATCTTCTTGCTGCTCGTTTCCCTATTCTCTCGGAGGAGGATGATTTTGTTGCTTGGCCCCACTCCGCTTCAGGCGGATTCTCTGTCAAGTCGCTTTACTTGCCTTGAATTTCTGGTGCTCCCATGAATAAGTTCAAACATGTCTAGCTTGCTAGGGTACCGCCTAAGGTCAAGATTTTTCAAGTGGCAGGCCATCAGAGGCCGGCTTCCCACAGCTGATCAGATTCGCAAACGTAACAGCCCTGGGTCCGATCGATGTGCCCTTTGTAACAACCTTGAGGACTCGGATCACAGTTTCTTTGGGTGCGTTTTACCCAAGCTGGTGTGGTGATGTATTCTTTCATGGTTGGGAGTTTCCCAGGCTCCTAATTCATTTGCTGAGCTCCGTCCTTTAGCAACCGAGTTGTTGGGGCAAAATAGACGTTCATTCTGGATGGGGTTCTCCGCGTTATGTTGGGCTCTTTGGACTACTAGAAAGATATTCACGATTGAACATATTTTCCCTAACAGGCTGATACGACCAGCTATGACTGTAGTCGGACCAATGACAACAACGACGTACAAGCTACCCACCAGGATCAAGTTATCGTTGTTCCATTAGTTACTGTTAACGATGAATATGTGCAATTAGACTGTCGGGGGCACGGTACTAGGAGCGGGTCCACCTTGACAGGAAACACGGAGAGGCGATTTGTGGCGATCGCGAAGGCGACTGTCGCAGGGCGCTAGGGTTAGGGTTTCCTGCCAGTGGTGGTGTGGATTTCGGTGGCTGGTGGAGGGACGAAGTTTAGTGACATTGGGGGGAACAAATTTGTCGTCCACTTTGGAAGTGAAGGAGATTGGAGGCATGCTCTGAATAATGGACCGTGGCAGTTTGATTTCAATGTCCTGGTGCTCAAAGATTATGAAGGTAGTATAAGGCCGTCAGAGATGAGTTTTGATACGGTTGAGGTATGGGTAAGAGTGACAGATCTCCCGCTGGACAAAAGAACAAAGGCCTTCGGGGAGGCACTGGGGAATTGGCTTGGTAAAGCAGTGCATGTTGACATGGAAGAAGATGGTTTTGCCAAAGGGATTCATCTAAGGGTCTGAACTAAACTGTCGATCTACGAGCCGCTTGTAAGGGGTTTCAACTTGAAAGAATTATATGATGATCCTGATGGAACCTGGTTCGAGTTTACATATGAGAAGATCCCTCATTTTTGTTTCGACTGTGGTAGACTAGTGCATGGTTCAGAGGGATGTGTCCCTCTGGTCATCTCGGACATGCAATGGGGAGAGTGGCTCCGGGCCTCACCGGGGCGCTCATCTTCTATTAAGGAGGGGAACCACAGAGGAGGAGAAGGACACAGCCAAAGTTTTAAAGGTGTAAGTAGTGCGTGCTCAAGTGAGGATGACAGGGGGAGGAACATGCAGGGTTTTGTGCGAGACCTCCCAACAAAGAGAAACTTACACCGAGATTTTAATGGCACTGCTTCTGCTGACTCCCGCACTGGCGGTGAGGGTAAGCATGCTTTTGAAGATGTGAGTAGTCCAAACAAACAGTAGCACTGGCCGGCTGAAGAAAGAGATTATGATAGGAAAGGGAAGGATCTACGAGATAGTCTGGAAAAAAAGAAAGAAAGAGAGTTCAGGCAGGATCTGAAAGCTAAGCAAATGGATATGAGGCAGGAGCTAAGGAAAAGGTATGAGTCCCAAAGGTATGATGTGTTGGAAATATGCCCTAGAGGCAATAATAAAAGTATTATTATTATATTTCCTTGTTCATGATAATTGTCTTTTATTCATGCTATAACTGTATTATCCGGAAATCGTAATACACGTGTGAATACATAGACCACAATATGTCCCTAGTGAGCCTCTAGTTGACTAGCTCGTTGTGATCAACAGATAGTCATGGTTTCCTGGCTATGGACATTGGATGTCGTTGATAACGGGATCACATCATTAGGAGAATGATGTGATGGACAAGACCCAATCCTAAGCATAGCACAAAGATCGTGTAGTTCGTTTGCTAGAGCTTTGCCAATGTCAAGTATCTCTTCCTTTGACCATGAGATCGTGTAACTCCTGGATACCGTAGGAGTGCTTTGGGTGTATCAAACGTCACAACGTAACTGGGTGACTATAAAGGTACACTACAGGTATCTCCGAAAGTATCTATTGTTTTATGCGGATCGAGACTGGGATTTGTCACTCCGTGTAAACGGAGAGGTATCTCTGGGCCCACTCGGTAGGACATCATCATATGTGCAATGTGACCAAGGAGTTGATCACGGGATGATGTGTTACGGAACGAGTAAAGTGACTTGCCGGTAACGAGATTGAACAAGGTATCGGTATACCGACGATCGAATCTCGGGCAAGTAAAATACCGCTAGACAAAGGGAATTGAATACGGGATCGATTGAGTCCTTGACATCGTGGTTCATCCGATGAGATCATCGTGGAACATGTGGGAGCCAACATGGGTATCCAGATCCCGCTGTTGGTTATTGACCGGAGAACGTCTCGGTTATGTCTGCATGTCTCCTGAACCCGTAGGGTCTACACACTTAAGGTTCGATGACTCTAGGGTTATAAAGGAAGCTTGTATGTGGTTACCGAATGTTGTTCGCAGTCCTGGATGAGATCCCGGACGTCACGAGGAGCTCCGGAATGGTCCGGAGGTAAAGATTTATATATAGGAAGTCCTGTTTTGGCCATCGGGACAAGTTTCGGGGTCATCGGTATTGTACCGGGACCACCGGAAGGGTCCCGGGGGCCCACCGGGTGGGGCCACCTGCCCCGGGGGGCCACATGGGCTGTAGGGGGTGCGCCTTGGCCTACATGGGCCAAGGGCACCAGCCCCAAGAGGCCCATGCGCCTAGGGAACCCTAGAGGGAAGAGTCCTCAAGGGGGAAGGCACCTCCGAGGTGCCTTGGGGAGGATGGACTCCTCCCCCCATCTTGGCCGCCGCACCAGATGCCATCTGGAGGCTGGCCGCCGCCCCTTGGGGTGGAAAACCCTAAAGGGGGCGCAGCCCCCTTCCCCCCTACATATATTGAGGCATGGGGCTGCCCATAACACATGATTTGATCTCTCGTTGGTGCAGCCCTGCCCCTCTCCCTCCTCCTCTTCTCCCATGGTGCTTGGCGAAGCCCTGCTGGATTGCCACGCTCCTCCACCACCACCACGCCGTTGTGCTGCTGCTGGATGGAGTCTTCCTCAACCTCTCCCTCTCTCCTTGCTGGATCAAGGCGTGGGAGACGTCACCGGGCTGTACGTGTGTTGAACGCGGAGGTGCCGTCCGTTCGGCACTTGATCATCGGTGATCTGAATCACGACGAGTACGACTCCATCAACCCCGTTCACTTGAACGCTTCCGCTTAGCGATTTACAAGGGTATGTAGATGCACTCCCCTTTCTACTCGTTGCTGGTCTCTCCATAGATAGATCTTGGTGTTACGTAGGAAAATTTTTGAATTTCTGCTACGTTCCCCAACATGATGGTGCTAGCGGCTCTGGTTATGGAAGGGAGGGAGAGTGGCGCCCAGGTTATTATGTTAGGCGTCCAAGGGCTGAATATGCTAAATATCAACCAAAGCAGAACCAATATCAAACCGCCCAGGTGATAGGAAGAGGAGACCGAGACAACACTGGGTGGTGAAAGGGGAGTCAGGTAGGCTAAGTAACCAGGATGTTATCATTCGCGAGACAAGACAGAAAACGTCTTCAGTGTTTAACCGCATCTCCGAACATGATAATACAGCGGCGTGCTAGCCTGGAACTATCGGGGGTTGGGGTTGCACTCGACAGTTGGCGAACTTCAGGACCTGATTAGGTCATACAACCCAGCGGTGGTTTTTCTTTCTGAAACAAATAAGAAGGCGAGGGCGATGGAAAAATTAAAGTGGAGTTTGGGGTTTAGGAGTGGAGTAGCCGTGGACTGCCAGGGCTTGAGTGGTGGATTAGCATTGTGGTGGAGAGATGGTGTGCAGGTAAAGGTGAGGCCGTGGTGCCAATACTTCATCGATGTGGAAATGGTGTGGGAGGGCAAATCCTATAGATTCACTGGTTTCTATGGGGAGCCTAAGACGGAATTACGGAAAAAATCCTGGGATGCAATTCGTTATTTGAGGGCACAAGATAATCTTCCATGGATTTGTGTAGGTGACTACAATGAGGCCCTCTTTCAATCGGATCAACTAGGTGGTAACCCAAGGCCATTTGCTCAAATGGAAGCTTTTCGGGACTGTTTGACCGATTGTGGACTTGCTGATTTGGGGTTCTCAGGGTACCCGTACACTTGGGATAATAGATGGGATGGTGCGAATAATGTTAAGGTTCGGCTAGACCGTGCCACATGTACTGATGGCTTTCTAGAGCTTCCCGGAGACGCACGTGGAGCACTTGGTAACGGAAGAATCTGACCATCAGGCCATTTAGGGCATTGGAGACAGCTCCGCGCACTGACGGAAGGGGGCCGAGGCCTTTCCAATTCGAAGAAGCATGGATGAGGCACAGGGGCGGAGCCAGGATTTGGATATAGGGGGGGCCAAGTCATGTTAATTAAAGAAAAATGCTCACTGCAGAAAAATAAGTACCATAATACTATATTATTGTGTTGCTTCAACACAACTAAAATAGGGTCTGTCTATGGCATATCAATATATGGCTTAGTTATTGCACAAAAAGGAAAAAAGAAATATTCGCACTAATCTTTGCATAAAAAATAATCAATGTCATAGGACCTAGATTTTAATACTTAGGACACATCTAGATGTACTTTAGCAAAACTGATTAAAATATATTTACATTTGTATTGGTTTATATTTGCCCCTACAGTTGTCAATAAGATCAAAAATATTGATGATTTCATGAGTAGTTAACCTAGTTGCTAGCAATTTCCTATCAATATAGATTAGCCAAGCAAGTCATTGCCACTGAACTGGGATTGGTAAAAATTGCACATTAGCCACATTAACAACATTACTAGGTGGAGAACTCGAAACAACATACTTTAAAAGAGAATTAATCTTTATGGTGTTTGCAGCCCTTTTCTCTTCATGACCGCATCACAAATCAAACAATGAAAATAAAATAAAATTTATTAGCATCAAGTGACAACTTCAACATGTATAAGATTAGAGTTGAGAGGGATTAGTAGATACAGTAGTTCTCAATAGTGCTAACCTTGTGCCTGAACAGCTAGAGAATTCACAGAGTTGAGAGGTATCCGTATGATTTGCCAGTTCAGAAGCCTGTGTCGCCTGATTTTAATTGACTCCGTGAGTAGTGAGGGTACGAGGCAGCGGCCGCCGGCAAAGCTAATCGCTTCAGGTTAATCACGCTGGGGGGTTGGCTTAACGCCAGGGGCCAAGTACTAGAGTCTATGGCCACGAGTGGGCTTTTTTATGGGCCTTTTTCCCAGATTTCTTCATAGCCTTCGTTTGGGTTGAGGGGGGCCATAGTACGTATATTTCTCAGTGCAGTAGCTAATTACTCGTAGCCTCTGAATAAATTGTCGATCGTTAGGGGGGGGGCAGGCCCCTGCTCGCCCCCCCTTGGCTCCGCCACTGATGAGGCATGAGCAGTATGAAGCTATGGTTCAGGAAGCATGGCTAGCGGCAGGATCAGGAGAGGATACATTAGCTGCAATCTGGGACCGCCTTGGCAAGATGACAGGGAGCATGCAAAGGTGGGCTCGGGAGGTATTTGGATCAGTAAGGAGACAAATTGCTAAGATGAAATCCCAGCTAGCTGAAGCTCGCATTAAAGCTGACATGACCGGATGCTCACTAGAGGTCCGTGACATAGAGTAGCAACTCAGGGAGATGTATGCGAGGGAAGAGGTGTTGTACAAGCAGCGCTCTCATGTTGACTGGTTACGTGCCGGAGATCAGAATACGAAGTACTTTCAGAATTGAGCATCCCACCGCAAGAGAAAGAACACGATCCGAGCGCTACGAAGGGATGATGGGACTAAATGCATGGTCAACGAGGAGATGAGAGATATGGCAGCAAATTTTTATGAGTCCCTTTTTACATCTGAAGGTTCGGTTGATGCTAATGCTCTATTGGAGAATATTGAGAAGCTGGTCTCTGATGATATGAATGGGAAACTAACAGCCCCAATATCTGATGATGAAATAGAGTGTGCATTGTTCCAGATGGGACCGACGAAGGCACCAGGCCCTGATGGGATCCCGGCGCTGTTTTACCAAAGACACTGGTCGATGGTTAAGGGTGACGTGTGTAGGGCTGTTCGTGATTTTCTGAATGGTGCACTATCTCCGGAAGGGTTCAATGATACGGTTATTGTTATGATCCCTAAAGTAAACTCACCGGGGTTACTTTCTCAGTTCCGGCCTATTAGTTTATGTAACGTTTTATATAAAATTGCAACTAAGGTTCTTGCAAACCGACTTAAGGGTATACTGCCAGTTCTTATTTCTGAAGAACAGGGTGCTTTTGTGCCGGGACGGTTGATCACGGATAATGTCTTGGTGGCATACAAGTGTGTACATGCAATTCGGAAGAGGAAGAGGAAGAAGAGCTTATGTGCAATCAAGTTGGATATGATGAAGGCATATGACAGGGTTGAGTGGATTTTTTTGGAACAAATTTTGTCACAGTTCGGCTTCGCCCCCCAATGGGTTTCCATGATCATGAGATGTGTTACATCGGCGCGTTTTTCGGTTAAGTTGAATGGTGGACTATCAAGGAAGTTTTTACCCTCCCATGGGCTCAAACAGGGTGATCTGTTGTCACCTTATCTTTTTTTGTTTTGTGTGGAAGGATTCTCAGCGCTCCTCAAGAAGGCTCAAAATGACAGGGAAATTAAAGGGGTGAGATTTGGGAGCACGGGCCCCCATGTAACTCACCTTCTGTTTGCTGATGATAGTATTGTGTTCCTAGAGGGAACAACAGAAAATATGGAGACACTAAAATAGATTCTTGTTAAGTATGAAAAAGCTTCTCGGCAAAAAGTTAACTTACAAAAATCCTCTATTTTCTTTGGGAGGGGGAGTCAAAGTGATTTCAAGGAGCAAATGAAACTTGTTGTAGGCATTCAGTCTGAAGCTCTTAGTGAGCGTTATTTGGGTCTTCCAACACTGGTTGGTAGATCAAAATATGGTACTTTCAAATATGTTACTGAATGTTCTAAAGGCAAAGTGAGTGGATGGAAGGGCCAAGGGCTGTCTAAAGCAGCCAGAGAAGTTCTGATTAAATTGGTTCTCCAAGTGACACCGGCGTACACCATGAGTTGTTTTCACCTCATGAAGAAGATGCGTCGGAACCTGACCTCGATCTCTTCTAAATTCTGGTGGGGTGCAATGAATGGTGAAAGGAAGGTCCATTGGGTAGCTTGGCAGAAAATGTGTGCTAGCAAGCGGGATGGTGGTATGGGCTTTCGGGACCCTGAGGCTTTTAACCAAGCGTTGTTGGCCAAACAAGCATGGCGGGTACTTCAGGTGCCCACTTCTCTGTGTGCGAGAGTGCTCAAAGCACGGTATTTTAAGGACGACACAATCTTGTCGGACACTTGCCCGTCTTCTGGATCGTACACGTTTCGAAGCATATTGCATGGAAGGGATTTTCTGCGAGAAGGACTTATATGGAGAGTGGGTTCGGGTGAAAGCATTAATATCCATCATGACCCATGGATCCCAAGAGGGGGCTCTACTAGACCTCTTGGTCAGATATATATTCAGGGTGTCAATAAGGTTGCGGATCTTATGACAGAGGAGGGGACTGCATGGAATGAGGAGATTGTGGACGCCATGTTCACCCCGGATGATGCAACGGACGTGAAGCAAATAGCAATAGGAGGACCGGACTCACAGGATTTTCTTGCGTGGAACTTTACGAGGAACGGCATTTTTTCTGTCAGGTCAGCATATCATTTGAGAATGTCAATGAACAGGGCTAGGACCGGACAGCTGGAATCCTCAAGCTCGGTTAGAAAGCACAGAGGATTTCTTGCACTTTGGGAAACTAGCGCACTGGTGAAAGTAAAAATCCATATGTGGCGAATGATCCGTAATGGTCTAGCTGTGGGGCGGAACCCCATCGTCGACGGATAAAACTGGGAGTCTTTTGTATGGTGTGTGGACGAGAGGAGACAATGGTGCATAGGTTTTGGGCTTGCCAACATGCGGTTCAGTTCTGGGAGCTGATACGTGCACAGCATACAATAAGAATGGACTCCCCGCCGCAGTTTATTGCATCTCAGCGAGCTCTCGCGTCATGGCTGCTGGACTGGTTCGCTAAGGCCTCTGGAGATGAAAAAGAGATGATGGTGCAAGCGGCATATGGCCTGTGGCTGGCCAGAAACGAAGCGAGGGGGGGGGAAGGAAAATAGCACTACCACATGAGATATTAGCAACAGTACAGGTGCAGATCATGGACTGGAGAAGTGCAAATGAGACGAGGGCGCCGCAGTCGGAGCTAAAAACCATCCAGCATCGGGAGCCTCCTGAAGATGGATGGATCAAGATCAACTCCGATGGCGCGGTCTCAAGGCATGGAGACAAAGGAGGAGGTGGTGCAGTATTCATAGATCACAATGCTGCGTTTAGGGCTGGTATATGTCAATACTTCCCACACATCACTGATCCCAAGCTGGTGGAAGTTTTGGCATGCAGGAAAGCTGTTCAGGTGGCCATTGATCTTCATATTCAGCGAGCTCATACTGAGTTAGACAATCAAGTCGTGGTGCAGATGCTTAACAATCCAGAGAAGAACTTATCAACTGTGGGACCATGGGTGCAGGACATCAAGGCAATGCTCCATTTAATGGAGGAAGCCAAGGTTTCGTGGGTTAGACGTTCAGGGAATGTAGCTGCTCATAAACTCGCTAAAGTAGGTGTAGGTGAAAATCGATCGGAGATATGGGTGGACTCTCCACCAGACTTTATCTTAGACTAGTACAAATACCCGTGCGTTGCATCGGGCGAAAAATTAAAACCCGCTCCATGTGCCATTATACAACACTTTTTTAATCCATGTTTCGCAAACATCAGAAATAAGATCGTCGATATTTACCTTTAAAAATGGGATTTGTGGTCTTTCATCTTCCCATGTGGACAACAAAATACTTCATGAGGCACATCAGAAATAAATGAACAGTAGAAACTACTTTTAAATTAGGATGAGGAGCATGTAAAAGTTGTGCCTCCAAAAACTACATGTGTGAAAGATCTGTACTAATACATCCACTCTTGCAAGCACTTAGTATTCACCTAGCATACCTACAAGATCTACATGATTACCAACTATACAAATATATGTTTAGATCTTTGGGTTACTTGTAGTGTGTTCTAACCAAATACAATTTTAAGATGATATGCTGCAATACTTTGTTCTAGTCACCCATCTGCCGAACTACTAAACAATCCAGTACATGTTTTGATTAGCAAGACAGAAATATACAGATACTCTTCAAATTAAACTGAGTCCATTTAATATCAGTAAATTTGTTGCACGTACAAATACCTCTGCGTTGCACCAGGCGAAAAAGTAAAACATGGGCATGTACTAAGTTTTTTTTTGAGCATCAGTACAGACATAAGCGCTCATATACACGCGCATACACTCATCCCTATGAACGCACACACGCACACCCTACCCCTATGAGCACCTCCGAGAGACTGAGCCGGCATATCATCTTGAGATTTACGAAGTCACCGTAGGCGCCTCGTCGTCGACGGGAACGTCTCCTCCCACTGAAAGTGCATCGCCGGAAATCCTGAAATAAATCCAGGAATAATGCGAGCACCAGGATTTGAACCCTGGTGGGTTGGGGATACCACTGTCCACCTAACCAACTCAACCACAGGTTGATTCGCGGGCATGTACTAAGTTGGCTTTACTTTTTTCTGTCTGGGCGTCCACACTCTCAAAGCTGGGTAGTACGTACAACAGTTTATATTAGACTGTTTTGTTGTTGCACTTCTGATCCAGTAATCCGTTTCCTTTTTAGTTTTGTGATCAGTATTAATCCGCGAAGGACACAAACAACATCAAATCGTCAAACATATCTCTCAGTCAACATGAAATCGTCAAACACATCTCTTAGCTGCTTCCAAGTGGATGTGTTCTCGCCGTCCTCGGGGCCGCCGGAGCGTGTTTGCCTTGAACGCGGATGTGAGCTTATAGTTTCCTCGACATCTGCTTGATGACCCTTTGTCGCGACTCACTTACCTTGAACGCGAACGTGAGCTTACGGTTTCCTCGACATCTTTTTGACGACCCTTTTGCCGCAACTCACCGGCGATGGCATGTAGGCTCTGCTGCTCGTCGTCACTGGTGCGCCACGGTTGGAGCAGAGGGAGGACAACGGCGCGTGAAGACCGCCATGGTTGGCGTGGAGGGAGGACAATGGCACGCGAAGACGCCTCAAGGGAGATAAGGTAGGTCGCTGGAGCACCAAAACAACGCGGCCGCGGTTCTCTGTTTATTCCCAATCTTAATGAAGGGTTGCCACACACTGAGGAAACAGAGCATCATCCAGCGGAAGCAACACACAAACCAGGAGGAGGAGCATAGTTCATATCTTCAGATTGAGGGGAAATATTTGTGGAAATTAAATAATAAAAGCACTGCAACTGCTAGTAAACAACATGATAATTTCAAGCAATACACATGACCATCATCAAGCACAGAATAATGTTAAAGAGTGCAGGTCTAGATTTCATTTCAAGCTAGAAACTCAAAGTCGTTTAGTGAGTGGAGTGTAGCATCTATATATATGGCTCAAAGTCGTTTTCTAGTAATAACCAACAGTACAGTTATACAAATTACAATTAGCACAAATAGATTCTCAACTATATATATGGTTAATCATCCTTCATAATTTTAAGTCTTTACAATTCATGTGTGTACCAGTATCATTTGAAAATAGATCAAACAACACCCTGTGCACTTCAAGTCTTCAACCATAACAGAAACAAAAATTTAGTCTGCTGCTATTAAGTACAAACAGAATCCATATATGTAGGATGGCATTATGTGTTGCTTGTCAGTCAAATGTAGTCTACTGTTGGCAACAGCTATATTAGCTACAGTAAACTGACGAATTGACAAAAAGATGAGACCCATCAGATGCTTCAAAAGTACATGCGGCAAAGTAGGTCTAGGCGATCGCTGATGGTCTTCCGGCAGTCCGCAGAGGCGATGGCAGATGGCCTTGCGGCAAAGTCAGCGAAGGCGAAGTTGACGGAGACGACGGCTGCAAAGTCGACGGATACAACATATTACAGAGATGTCAAAACCAATTAATCCACTCCACTAAATACACCTCATAATCCTATTTTGCTAGGTGCAGCAAGCATATCTATGTGTATGCAATTAAGCTATTTGATAACCGAAGAAAGAGCAGAATATATGAAACTTCAAGAATTACTCCAGCATCATGCCCAAGAATTACTGTAACCAAATTGAAGCCACCATGTTCAGGTATATGTAATCAGCAACATGAAATTTCTTGGTTCAATCCTTGGCTAGTAACAATACTGAAACAGGAGCTTGTATCATATCAGCCAAACTGAAATTGTGAACAATCGGAAGTAGCACCAATTTTCAGAAAAACTAAACTGAAACAGGCGTAGATTTATTCAGTACATTGGATTTTGTCTCAGCCATCATTTATTTGAGTGTCTGTCTCTATATACTGCATCTCTGTTTGGCTGCGTGCTCTGGAGAGGAGCAGTAGCTACTCCACTGCACTTTTCTTTGTGTGGCAGCAGAAGCAGATTAACATATTCCACTTGTGTACAAAGGGCAGCAGCAGCAGATTAACATTATAATTTATGCTTGTTTGATGTGTCCGCAGATTAACATTATAATCCTAACTACAACCACCCACCTTGTATCAGTCTCAGAATATGGCCAGCATGCACACTTAACTCTGAATCACTTAGCACAGCAATGGCCCTTTTTTTGGCTAAAAAGTCAGAGAAGGTCAACAAGGCTTTGCACGGCAATGTGCATCCCCAAGAGCAACAACTCCCCATAAGCTACAATTTGTATGAAACTCAACTTTTTTGATTTGTTTTGAGTTTTTAGGAATCACAAATATATGATTTTTTAAAATCTCGACTGATGATTGTAACAGCACAAAAGAATTCATTGGGGGCATGCATAGCCTGTTGGAGGCTCGAACACAAAACCATGCACTCCCTTTGGTTGTTGGTACGCCCTCCGTCCGAAAATACTTGTCATCAAAATAGATAAAAAGAGATGTATCTAGAACTAAAATACGTCTAGATACATCCCCTTTTATCCATTTTGATGACAAGTATTTCCGGACGGAGGGAGTACAACATAATGCAACATAATGCAAATTATGTATGACAATCCATTATGCGAATTACCTATGAAACTCTGAATCAACGAAATTACAAATATTGAGCAGGTGTACTGGATGCAGAGTAGCTAACAGAAGTGTAGCATCTATGAATCTAGTGGAAGCATTACAGACTTGAAACAAATTTCTGAACTCTGAAGAAAGCAGTTAGAAAATAACTGAAACTTTGCTAAAAACTGTTGAACTATGTACTGAATAAAAGAACAGGTTCGCAATTTTGTGGCAGACAGAGAAACAGGGGCTACCCTTGATTTCCTTTGTAGTGATTTGGCTTTCAAGGGGCTACATACGTCTGCTGTAGCCGCCGTTGTCGATATTGGACGGCTCGACGGATGTTCTTCTACCTCCGTCGAACTCGGCGTCTCTTCCTCCGGCGAACTCGAAGGCGACATGTTTTCTGGTCCAAGTACTCCGGGATTTGATGGATTTGCTGGTCCAAGCACGCAACCTGATGGAGGTTCCGGCCGAGGACCCTTCCTTCTTATAGGACACGGCACGAATTCAATCCAAATCATACACGGGGGCAGGATGTCGGAGATTGAGAAGCTTACTCGTGGAGGCCGGAGAGGATTGGCGGTGGCGGGCAGGTCACAGTGGCGCGTGTTCATGGCCGGTGGCTGATTTATGCAGATTCACATTCAAAGTGCTATGGCGGCCGTGCGGGCAGGACCTGCTTGAGGGACTTCAGGAGCACGGGGATGAGCACCTCCAGGCAGCCCTCATTCCCGGCCAGGCCGGTGCGGACAGCGTAGCACGGGCACCATGGGTTGGTTGCTACCTCCGCGCACCCGAGCCCCACCTAGCGCCGATGGCCGGTGAGCGGCAGCAGCAGACCACGCCGCACCTCAACTCTCTATACGGCCTCCCATCTCCTTCCTCCGGTCCTTTCTTTTCTCTCCGCCGTCGCCTTTCTGCAGACCTTCCTTTTCTCTCCGCCGTCGCTCTCCCGCAGCCTCCTGCAGACGCTGGCCATGCCGCCATCGCCGTCCTGTAGGGACGCACACCTAGGGAGTAGACGCCACCTCCGACGTGCGGGTGCTGTAGCCGCCGGCGTGAATGACAGGGGTTTTTATGCAAAAACCGGATCGTTATTCAGATATATTCACTTTAAAAGGGACTGCGGGTTTAATTATCAGGAAACACAAGGACGTTTCTGTAAAATTCGCGATGGCGGACAACCGGAAGCAATACCTGCTTTTCTGCTTTATGCCCGTGCGTTGCAACGGAAGAAAAAATTACACGTTGGTCAATATCCGACATATGAATGTCCTCTATTTTAACACGATGGCTCACCATGTTGCCAATTATCTTTCTTCTCACTCTCGTTGATGATGGATGCAATATTCACGTGATCGCAATGCATTCAACGTGGTAAAAAATGGGCTTGTCACTGTACGACACACTTGTCATTGTCTCGCGCAAGGGAATGTTTTGAACTTTGAAAACAAATCTCATCGACCATGGACTACTCGCCAACCCAAAGACATATAAAGAATTTCCAAAATTAATCAAATCCTAGATATAAAATACATCTGAATAGAAAGAGTTTTTTGAATCGACAAACATTCTTTTTAAATTTAGACATTTTTTAAATTCACAAACATTTGTTTTTTAGACGAACATTTATTGAAATGCATGAATAGTTTTTGATTTCATGATGACTCAGATTCACAAATATGTTTTGAATACACGATCATTTTATCAAGATCATGAACTTGATTTTATTTAACGACATTTCTTTCCAAATTATTTTTATAATTTGCAAATATTTTTGTAAAATCAGTAACATTTTTTGAAACCACGAAAATTTTATGATTTCCTGAACTTTTTTGAATTCACGCACATTTTATAATTTCTCAAACAGCTTTTTCAAACTCGCAACTTTTTAATACTTGAAAATCTCAAATTGATTTAAAGAAGGAGAAAACAAAAACAGAAGTGAGAAAAGAGAAGACCAGAAAAAAGAAAAAAAAACAGGGCATTAAGTCCGCTGGCTGGCCCATGTAGGCCTAAAGTAGGTGGGAATAAGTCATGAGAAAAAGGTGGAGGAAAATATTGGTAGAAGCTCGGGTTCGAACCCTGGTCTACAGGGCAGAAGACAATGCATCAAGCCACCGCGCTACTACTGCGTCACTGCTATTTGTTGGATATTAACTGTATACAAACTCTGGAAACGACGGCGACTTTGAAAAGAAAAATCGAATCGTTTTCTTCACTTACGGGTGGCATAGCGGGTAATTTCTAGCAACTTCGGGGGGCGATTTTTGTGACGTACGGGCAGAAGCAATATCTGCTTTATTAGTAGGTAGGTATAGATATAGATATTAGTAGGTAGAGATAGAGATGTAATTGCAAACGAGATTCCGAGCTTCGGATAAATAAAGCGGCATGATTTTCCCTAAAAAAACGATGTATATGTGCCAAACTATACTATCGTTGAAAAACATTACAAGAAAAAGATTGCAAAATTAGTTGAAGTTACATGCATGCATACTATGGTATCGGCAGAGACGCACTCGCTCAAGAAAGAGAAAAATAAGATGTTGGACGTGCATGCATTACGTGGGATGTACATGGAAAGAAGGATTATACTAGCACGATTGATCAAGGTGTGCATCAATCTGGTTATTTCCTTTGGTTGCTACGTCCCAAACATGTCCAAGTTATACACCTCAAGGAGATTTGTTTCCTTGAAATTAATCATAAAATTATAAGCTGCTGTTATTTCTCACTATTAAGACCGTCGGAGTTAGAGGTGCACATCAGCAGGTTTAAATGGTGGAGATTATTTTCCTTGTGCGATCTAGAATGGGGTCCACCATACCGGCAACTTACGAACGGCAGGGACGTGGCGCACCTCATTTTACATGCAGGAAGTTTGAGTCGGTTTGTTAGTTTTATTTAGAAGTAAAATAAAACTGCCGAGATGTAAAAGGCAAGTACCTTTTTTAGGTGAGTCCATAATTTATTTGAATTAGAGATGGGGGCGTGTGCTTGTTTTGCAAGTCTAGGCGTGGACTATTAAAAGAGATGGTGCGGCCACTGTAAAAGACATGTTATATTTTTATGATAGACACAATGTGTTTTTAGGGTAATTACCCGTATCGAGTTTTGAGGAAAGTTGTCTAAAAATCTCTAAGTTTTGGAGGAAGCTTTAGAAAACCTTTGTGTTGCGATTTCTGTTCGTGGAAATTGTTTTGTGTGTGAGTATTGTCGTCGAGATTGATTTTCTCGTGCTGAGCCGTAAGGTTCAAACCCTCTACTTCGTGCGCATCGCGTGCGGGCGCGATAGGTTGCACTACTGAAGATGGAGTGTCGTGAAAGGTCGGTCCGCAACAACAGATAGGATCTCGCCATCGAGGTTCGGTGTACATCACAGGCCGGCTGACTGCTTGTTCAAAATGGTTATCTTCTTGCAGTTGTGAAAATTATTGACTAAGGACACTCATCGGGACGCATTGGAGGAGCTTATTTCTAGGGTTCAATCGTCTGCTTCTTCTCTGGTCCAGCAAGGTGGTGCTTCTTGAGGTGGTTTGCGTAGTTTGCTCCTAGGTTATGTAGGTGTTGGCCTGCGTGTTGTTATCTTTTGGCTTGCGTGCCTCTTGTTCTGTTATTTAAACTTGGGCTTCTCTCTGGTTTACTGCTGGTTATGTGTTGCGTGATGCTACTCTGCATGGTGGCTTTATTTATAAAGTCGGGTGTATGCATTTTCTCTAAAAGCTCTCATGTCTCAAGTCTCAGCTCATGTACTCCACGACAACCACACACGCACGGTTACAGCCGCCAACAGGAGCGGATGCGGCCATGCGGGGATCGACTAAGCTTCATGCCTTCAACCCTAGCGAGCGGACGCACGACAAGCTGCAGCCATCGCCCCGCGCCGAGAGTTGTGAGCCAACGGCCTGCAGTTGGCATCGGTTATTTTGGGGGCGAACTATGTTATACGTGAAATCCTCAAAATATCGTGTTAAGCCGGTAGCATAAATACTCTCATGAACTGTTGATTGATATCTAACACAACTTATTTGCAGATTTACAAATGTGAAGAGAAGCATATTTTTAGCTTATTTGGACAAAATAGGAGATGGTGGCTATTTTGCTAAACAGATTCAGGATTTGGTATTTTTAAAAATCTAAAAAATATCCATCAAATAATTAAATGTTTTCAATAGTAATCTGGTAATTTTGAGCTTATCCGGACGAATGGACTAGGAGGTGGCTATTTAGCTATACAGATCCAATTTTTTGTTCGAAACATAATATTTTGCAAAAATACAGAAAACAAATCATGCAAAATAGTACATGGTTCCTGCGGTAATATAGGATTATTTAAGGTTGTTCTGAAAAAGTGAGATAATGATTTTTTTTTTTCTTTAAAATGGCATTTAATTTTCTCATCGTTAACTTTGAGCCCGTCCTTCATTTTGATCTTGGATTCACCACTGCATATAGGGGGCAAATTACGTTTTCTAAGCGAGTACATAGGCTTTAGTCCCC
>NC_057801.1:552109456-552146121 GCF_018294505.1 Triticum aestivum
ATATCCTGAGTTCTAGGGATCCGACATAATTAAGATGAGGTCAAAGGGTACATGATGGATTTGCCCAAGTCAGCATCACCTATACACAATTTTACTCATATCATTCACAAAAGTCCAAAGCCAAATAATCCTACCTAGTTCCAACTTCTATTTGGCCAAATTCCCCAATTCACTGTATGGCAGGACTGTCCAGGCTGCTTTTTTTTATTAAAGACTGTCTAGGCTTCTTTTTTTGAGTAAACATTGTCCACGTTGCTAGCCAGGTGTCCGTGTATTACGCCCGTTGGGCCGGATAGTTAGTCAGGGGAGGGGCCTTCGTACGGGCTTATAGCTGGACTATTTGGGCTACTAGCTCGTCCGAGGCCCGGACTATCTGATGACTTTCCTGCCGCGTCCAGCTTGATGGTCTCAAAACAGGCAAAACCCTATTCGGCGCCTTTAGCGCCCGTTACACGCATTTTCCCAAACGGACGCATACCCCCTTGTTCTCCCTGGGCCGGCCCAGCTATATCTTTCTTATCTAGATTTCAAAACGTAAAAAATGCGTGTCTGCAACGAATCGAACCGGAGACCATCTGGTTAGTAGTACTACCAGTCAACCACCACGCCACAAGACTTCAAGTCATTAAATTTCGTGATTCTTTTCCAAAATCGATGAACAGTTTCCAAATGGATGAACCTTTTTTAAAAGTCAATGGAATTTTAAAATTCGATGAACTTTTTCAAATTCAATGAAGTTTTCTTCAAATTTGATGAGCTTTTTTTCAAACTCGATGAACTTTTTCAAATTGGATGAACTGTTTTCAAATTCGATGAACTTTTTTCAGATTTGATGAACTTTTTTTAAAATTCGATGAACTTTTTCAAATGCGATGAACTTTTTTCAAATTCGATGAACTCTTTTTACTAATTTGATGATTTTTTTTTCAAAATCGATGAACTTTTTCAAATGTGATGAACCTTTTTTTCAAATTCGATGAACTTTTTTCAAATTTGATGTACTTCTTTTTGGAATGGTTGAAGTTTTTTTGAAATCCGCTGAATTGTTTTCAAAAGCGGTGAACTTTTTTCAGATTCGATGAACTTTTTCTAATTATGATGAACTTTTCTCCAATTCGATGAACTTTCTTCAATTTTGATGAACTTAAAAAATCAATGAACTTTCATTCCTTTTTTTTAAGTTTTCCTTCGAGTTTTAGAAAAGCGCACATATTCAGCAAAAAAGGAAGAAAAAAAAGGCGAACAAAACCGTGATAGAAAAAGAGAAAAAAAATGGTTTGGAAAGCTTCCCAAACCGGCTTTGCGAGGTGGAAAAGAATAAAAGAAATCAAACGAACAGTTAGAACACCGGTATTTATGTTTTTTGAGGGGCTAATAAAACACAGGTCTTGGATGGTCTAGTGGTTCGTACACCCCTGTTTGAGGCGTGATGTCCCGTGTTCGAATCCAACTCGCCGCAATTATTTTTGTAGTTCAACTGGTTCGCTGCGAGACGATCGAGCGAAGGTTTTCTGGGCCGGCTCACTCGAGGTCTCATTCAGCCGCCAGGGAACTGTTCGGGCGCCTTAAGCGCCGAACAGGAGCTCTCCTCAAAACAGCAACACATCAAACACCAAGCCGGACTGTCTGAGCTGCTAACCAGACAAATGGCATTTTGCTGGACTGCCTTGGCTACATGTCAGACGTCCGGTTGATGTCGTGCCTTGCTCTGTTCTTTAGCCTTCTTTACACATTACTATAGTGATCGGACTGTCCGAGTAGGCCAGAACATCTGGCCCATGCAGATAACTGCCTCAAATGGCTAGTTCTTGGGATATATACCCCTCCACCATTTTATGGAGGGGTTGACCAACGATTTAAAATAGTCCATAGAACACTCAAAAGGCCCCCTCTCACTTCTTTTACACCAAATCTTAGACTCCGAAGAGATTTACGAGGGTTCTTGAGAGAGATTTCACCCACTGATAGACCTGTTGGAAATGTGCCCTAGAGGCAATAATAAAATGATTATTATTATATTTTCTTGTTCATGATAATTGTCTATTGTTCATGCTATGATTGTATTAACCGAAAACCGTAATACATGTGTGAATACATAGACCACAACATGTCCCTAGTAAGCCTTTAGTTGATTAGCTCGTTGATCAATAGATGGTTGTGGTTTCCTGACCATGGACATTGGATGTTGTTGATAACGGGATCACATCATTAGAAGAATGATGTGATGGACAAGACCCAATCCTAAGCATAGCACAAGATCACGTAGTTCGTTTGCTAGAGCTTTT
Organism: Triticum aestivum; assembly: GCF_018294505.1. NCBI lineage: Eukaryota > Viridiplantae > Streptophyta > Magnoliopsida > Poales > Poaceae > Triticum > Triticum aestivum. The sequence goes on from NC_057801.1 coordinate 552,111,742, forward strand.
TTAATGTCAAGTATCATTTACTTAGACCATGAGATTGTGCAACTCCCGGATACCGTAGGAATGCTTTGGGTGTATCAAACGTCACAACGTGACTGGGTGGCTATAAAGGTGCACTACAGGTATCTCCAAAAATGTCTGTTGGGTTGGCACGAATCGAGACTAGGATTTGTCACTCCGTATGACGGAGAGGTATCTCTGGGCCCACTCGGTAATGCATCATCATAATTAGCTCAATGTGACTAATGAGTTAGCCACGGGATCATGTGTTACGGAACGAGTAAAGAGACTTGCCGGTAATGAGATTGAACAAGGTATAGGGATACCGAGGATCGAATCTCGAGCAAGTAAAATACCAATGGACAAAGGGAATTGTATGAATCCCCGACATCGTGGTTCATCCGATGAGATCATCGTGGAACATGTGGGAGCCAATATGGGTATCCAGATCCTGCTATTGGTTATTGGCCGGAGAGGTATCTCGGTCATGTCTGCATGGTTCCCGAACCCGTAGGGTCTACACACTTAAGGTTCGGTGACGCTAGAGTTGTAATGGGAATAGTATGTGGTTACCGAAGGTTGTTCAGAGTCCCGGATGAGATCCCGGACGTGACGAGGAACTCCGGAATGGTCCGGAGGTGAAGATCGGTATATTGGACGAAGGGCATTGGAGTCCAAAATTGTTCCGGGGGTACCAGACGATGACCAGTGTGTCCGAGAGGAGTTTCGGAGGCCCCGACAAGTGTTGGGGGGCCTTATGGGCCAAGGGGAGGGGGCACGCCAGCCCACTAAGGGGTTGTGCGCCCCTCCCACCCTATCTCACGTAACCTGGAGAGGTGGGGGCGCCTCCCACAGGGCAGCAGCCCCTTCCGGCTTGGGGGGCAAGTTTCCTAGGGGTGGGGGCGCCCAAACCCATCTAGGGTTTCCCATGTGGCCGCCGCCCCTCCCCTAGGGAAACCCTATGGCGCCTCTACCTCCCCCTTCCCCCTATATATAGTGAGGGAGAGAGAGGGCTGAACCAACCCCTTCCCCGGGCACAGCCCCTCCCTCCTCCAACACCTTCTCCTCCTCCGTAGTGCTTGGTGAAGCCCTGCACGAGAACCACAAGCTCCACCACCACACCGTCATGCTGCCGGAGCTCTCCCTCAACTTCTCATCTCCCCTTGCTGGATCAAGAAGGAGGAGACGTCCCCGGGCTGTAGGTGTTGAACGCGAAGGCGCCGTCCGTTCGGTGCTAGATCGGATCTTCCGCGATTTGAATCGCCGCGAGTACGACTCCATCAACCGCGTTCTTGTAATGCTTCCGCTTAGCGATCTTCAAGGGTATGAAGATGCACTCCCTCTCTCTCGTTGCTAGCATCTCCTATATTGATCTTGGTTACACGTAGGAAAATTTTGAATTATTACTACGTTCCCCATCAGTGGCATCATGAGCTAGGTCTATGTGTAGATTCTATGCACGAGTAGAACACAAAGTAGTTGTGGGCGATGATTTGTTCAATTTTCTTACCTTTACTAGTCTTATCTTGATTCGGCGGCATTGTGGGATGAAGCGGCCCGGACCGACCTTACACGTACGCTTACGTGAGACAGGTTCCACCGACTGACATGCAGTTGATGCATAAGGTGGCTAGCGGGTGTCTGTCTCTCCCACTTTAGTCGGATCGGATTCGATGAAAAGGGTCCTTATGAAGGGTAAATAGCAATTGGCATATCACCGTTGTGGTTTTTGCGTAGGTAAGAAACGTTCTTGCTAGAAACCCATAACAGCCACGTAAAACATGCAACAACAATTAGAGGACGTCTAACTTGTTTTTGCAGGATATGCTATCTGATGTGATATGGCCAAAAGGATGTGATGTATGAGATTGATCATGTTCTTGTAATAGGAATCACGACTTGCATGTCGATGAGGATGACAACCAGCAGGAGCCATAGGAGTTGTCTTAATTTATTGTATGACCTACGTGTCAATGAAAATGTCATGTAATTACTTTACTTTATTGCTAACCGTTAGCCATAGTAGTAGAAGTAATAGTTGGAGATACAACTTCATGAAGACACGATGATGGAGATCATGGTGTCATGCTGGTGACAAAGGTGATCATGCCGCGCCTCGAAGATGGAGATCAAAGGCGCAAGATGATATTGGTCATATCATGTCATTTTATGATTTGCATGTGATGTTTGTCATGTTTACATCTTATTTTCTTAGAACGACGGTAGCATAAATAAGATGACCCCTCACTAAAATTTCAAGAAAGTGTTCGCCCTAACTGTGCACCGTTGCGAAGATTCGTTGTTTCGAAGCACCACGTGATGATCGGGTGTGATAGATTCTAACGTTTGCATACAACAGGTGTAAGCCAGATTTACACACGCGAAACACTTAGGTTGACTTGACGAGCCTAGCATGTACAGACATGGCCTTAGAACACGAGAGACTGAAAGGTCGAACATGAGTCGTATGGTAGATGCGATCAACATGGAGATGTTCACCGTTGATGACTAGTCCGTCTCACGTGATGATCGGACACGGCCTAATCGGTTTAGATCATGTATCACTTAGATGACTAGAGGGATATCTATCTAAGTGGGAGTTCATTAAATAATTTGATTAGATGAACTTAATTATCATGAACATAGTCAAAAGGTCTTTGCAAATTATGTCATAGCTTGCGCTTTAGTTCTACTGTTTTAGATATGTTCCTAGAGAAAATTTAGTTGAAAGTTGATAGTAGTAATTATGCAGACTGGGTCCGTAAACTGAGGATTGTCCTCATTGTTGCGCAGAGGGCTTATGTCCTTAATGCACCGCTCAGTGTGTTGAACCTCAAATGTCGTCCGTGGATGTTGCGAACATCTGACATACACGTTTTGATGACTACATGATAGTTCATTATGTAATGCTAAACAGTTTAGAATTGAGGCGCCAAAAACGTTTTTTGAAACCTCGCGAAACATATGAGACGTTCCAAGGGATGAAATTGGGATTTCAGGCTCGTGCCCACGTCAAGAGGTATGAGACCTCCGACGAGTTTCTTAGCCTACAAACTGAGGGAGAAAAGCTCAATCATTGAGCATGTGCTCAGATTGTCTAAGTACTACAATCACTTGAATTGAGTGGGAGTTAATCTTCCAGATGAGATAGCGATGGTTCTCCAAAGTCACTACCACCAAGCTACTAGAGCTTCGTGATGAACTATAACATATCAGGGATAGATATGACAATCCTTGAGCTATTCGCGATGTTTGACACCGCGAAAGTAGAAATCAAGTAGGAGCATCAATTGTTGATGGTTAGTAAAACCACCAGTTTCAAGAAGGGCAAGGGCAAGAAGTGATACTTCATGAAACGGCAAATCAGTTGCTGCTCTAGTGAAGAAACCCAAGATTGAACCCAAACCCGAGACTAAGTGCTTCTTTAACAAGGGGAACGGTCACTAAAGCAGAACTACTGAGGGAGTCCTGGATTAGGGGGTGTCCGGATGGCCGGACTATGACCTTTGGCCGGACTCCCGGACTATGAAGATACAAGATTGAAGACTTCGTCCCGTGTCTGGATGGGACTTTCCTTGGCGTGGAAGGCAAGCTTGGCGATACGATATGTAGATCTCCTCCCATTGTAACCAACTCTGTGTAACCCTAGCCCTCTCTGGTGTCTATATAAACCAGAGAGTTTTAGTTCGTAGGACGAACAACAATCATACCATAGGCTAGCTTCTAGGGTTTAGCCTCTCTGATCTCGTGGTAGATCTACTCTTGTACTACCCATATCATCAATATTAATCAAGCAGGAGTAGGGTTTTACCTCCATCGAGAGGGCCCGAACCTGGGTAAAAACATCGTGTCCCTTGTCTCCTGTTACCATCCGCCTAGACGCACAGTTCGGGACCCCCTACCCGAGATCCACCGGTTTTGACACCGACATTGGTGCTTTCCTTGAGAGTTCCTCTGTGTCGTCACCTTTAGGCCAGATGGCTTCTTCGATCATCAACCACGACGCGGTCCAGGGTGAGATTTTTCTCCCCGGACAGATCTTCGTATTTGGCGGCTTCGCATTGCGGGCCAATTCACTTAGCCATCTGGAGCAGATCGAAAGCTACGCCCCTGGCCATCAGGTCAGATTTGGAAGTTTAAACTACACGGCTAACATCCGCGGAGACTTGATCTTCGACGGATTCGAGCCACAGCCGAGCGTGCCGCACTGTCACGATGGGCATGATCTAGCTCTGCGCCGGACAATGCCCAAAGCACCGCTTAGGTGTCCGCTCCGACCCTTAGCTCGGAGCCGACTGCGCCGATCGAGGACGGGTGGCTGGCCGCCGCCTCAGGGGCTGCAATCTCTACGGCGATCGAGCCGAACACCAATCTTGTCCTTCACGGAGCTCGTGACTCCAAGGTGCCGGACTCCGTTCCGGACTCCGAATCTTCCGCACCCCTCCCGATCGAACCCAATTGGGCTCCAATCATGGAGTTCACGGCCGCAGACATCTTTCAACACCCGCCCTTTGGCGACATCCTGAATTCACTAAAGTCTCTCTCTTTATTAGGAGAGCCCTGGCCGGACTATGGTCAGCAAGGTTGGGATGCGGACGACGAAGGAATTCGAAACCCACCCACCACCCACTTCGTAGCCACTGTCGACGATTTAACCGACATGCTCGACTTCGACTCCGAAGACATCGACGGTATGGACACCGATGAAGGAGACGACCAAGAACCAGCGCCAATAGGGCACTGGAAAGCCACCTCGTCATACGACATATACATGGTGGACACCCCAAAAGAAGGGGGTGGAGATGGAACAACGGAGGATGACCCCTCCAAGAAACAGCCTAAGCGCCGGCGTCAGCGGCGCCGCTCTAAATCCCGCCAAAGCAAAAACGGCAAGTCCGGCACCGGAGACAATAACACCCCGGACAGTGCCGAAGACAACCCCCTCCAGCAGGATTCAGCGCAGGAGGATGGAGAAGCCAGCCCTCATGAGAGAGCAGCAGACAGAGAGGTCGAGGACAATAATTACATGCCTCCCTCCAAAGACGAAGCAAGCCTCGACGACGACGAATTTGTCGTGCCTGAGGACCCCGCCGAACAAGAGCGTTTCAAACGCAGGCTCATGGCCACGGCAAGCAGCCTCAAGAGAAAACAGCAGCAGCTTAGAGCTGACCAAGACTTGCTAGCCGACAGATGGACGGAAGTCCTCGCTGCCGAAGAGTACAAACTCGAACGCCCCTCCAAGAGCTACCCAAAGCGCAGGCTGCTACCCCAACTAGAGGAGGAATCAACTAAACCTACATCACCAGCGTATGATGCGGCCGATCGGCCACCCCGTGGCCGCGACAGAGAGGCATTTCGGCCCTCAACTCAAGCCACACCCCGGCGCCGCTCAAAAAGTACCAAGGCATGGGGAAACGCGCCAGACCTGCAAGACATATTGGAGGACAAGGCAAGGCAAACAAGATCGATCTAAGGATCGCGTGGGCACCCCACGACACGTGACGATAACCGTCACACTGGATATGGCAAATACGCCAGGCCGAACACAACTGAGGGAGTCCTGGATTAGGGGGTGTCCGGATGGCTGGACTAAGACCTTTGGCCGGACTCCCGGACTATGAAGATACAAGACTGAAGACTCCGTCCCGTGTCCGGATGGGACTTTCCTTGGCGTGGAAGGCAAGCTTGGCGATACGATATGAAGATCTCCTCCCATAGGCTAGATTTTTAGTCCGTAGGACGAACAACAATCATACCATAGGCTAGATTCTAGGGTTTAGCCACTCCGATCTCGTGGTAGATCTACTCTTGTACTACCCATATCATCAATATTAATCAAGCAGGAGTAGGGTTTTACCTCCATCGAGAGGGCCCGAACCTGGGTAAAAACATCATGTCCCTTGTCTCCTATTACCATCCGCCTAGATGCACAGTTTGGGACCCCCTACCCGAGATCCGCCGGTTTTGACACCGACATTGGTGCTTTCATTGAGAGTTCCTCTATGTAGTTGCCTTTAGGCCCGATGGCTTCTTCACTCGACAATCGCGATACGGTCCGGGATGAGACTTTTCTCCCCGAACAGATCTTCGTATTCGGCGGCTTCGCACTGCGGGCCGACTCGTTCGGCCATCTGGAGCAGATTGAAAGCTACGCCCCTGGCCACCAGGTCAGGTTTGGAAGCTTAAACTACTCAGCCGACATTCGCGGGAACTTGATCTTTGACGGATTCGAGCCACGACCGAGCGCGCCGCACTGTCACGATGGGCATGATTTAGCTCTGTCATCGGACAACACCTAGAGCGCCGCTCAGGTGTCCGCTCCGACCATTAGCTCGGAGCCCGCTGCGCCAGTCGGGGACGGACGGTTGGACGTCACCCCGGAAGCTGCAACCTCTACGGCGATAGAGCCGGATACCAGCCTAGTCCCTCGCAAGGCCCGTGACTCCAAGGTGCCAGACTCTGATCCGGACTCCGTAAATCCCGCACCTCTTCCGATTAAGCCCGATTGGGCTCCGGTCATGGAGTTCACCGCCGTGGATGTCTTTCAGCACTCGCCTTTCGGCAATATCCTGAATTCGTATAATTCTCTCTCTTTGTCAGGAGAGCCCTGGCCGGACTATGGCCAACACGGTTGGGATACAGACGACAAATAAATTCGTAGCCCACCCACCACCCACTTTGTAGCCACTGTCGACGATTTAACCGACATGCTTGACTTTGACTCCGAAGACATCGACGGCATGGACGCCGATGAAGGAGACGATCAAGAACCAGCACCTATAGGGAACTGGAAAGCCACCTCGTCATATGACATATACATGGTGGACACCCCTAAAGAGGGGGGTGGCGAGGAGAAAATGGAGGATGACCCCTCCAAGAAGCAACCCAAGCGCCGACGTCAGCGGCGCCACTCTAAGTCCCGCCAAAGCAAAAACGGCGATTCCGGCACCGGAGATAACAATACGCCGGACAGTGCCAAAGACAACCCCCTCCAGCAGGATTCAGTGCAGGAGGACGAAGGAGCCAGCCCTCATGAGAGAGCGGCCGACAAAGAGGATGAGGACGACAATTACATGCCTCCCTCCGAAGACGAGGCAAGCCTCGACGATGACGAATTCGTCGTGCCAGAGGATCCCATCGAACAAAAGCATTTCAAACGCAGGCTCATAGCCACGGCAAGCAGCCTCAAGAAGAAACAACAGCAGCTTAGAGCTGACCAAGACTTGCTAGCCGACAGATGGACCGAAGTCCTGGTGGCCGAAGAGTATAAACTAGAACGCCCATCCAAGAGCTACCCAAAACGCAGGCTGCTACCCCAACTTGAGGAGGAAGCAACTAAACCTACATCACCAGCATACGATGCGCCCGATCGGCCACCCCGTGGCCGCGATAGAGAGGCCTTCAGGCCCTCAACCCAAGCCGCACCCCGACACCGCTCAAAACATACCAGAGTACGGGGAGACGCAACAAACCTGTGAGACATCTTGGAGAATAAGGCAATGCAAACAAGATCGATCTACGGATCGCATGGGCGCCCCGCTTCACGTGACGCTAGCCGTCACGCCGGACATAATAAGTATGGCCCGGCCGAATACAACAGACCAAGCTCGTCTGAGCTGCGTCGTGATATAGCCCAGTACAGGGGCGCCGCACACCCACTATGCTTCACAAACGAAGTAATGGATCATCAAATCCCTGAGGGCTTCAAACCCGTAAACATCGAATCATACGATGGCACAATAGATCCCGCGGTATGGATCGAGGATTATCTCCTTCATTTCCACATGGCCCGTGGTGATGATCTACACGCCATCAAATACCTCCCGCTCAAGCTTAAAGGACCAGCTCGACATTGGCTTAACAGCCTGCCAGCAGAGTCAATTAGTTGTTGGGAGGACCTGGAATCCGCATTCCTTGACAACTTCCAGGGCACTTATGTGCGACCACCAGACGCCGATGACCTAAGCCACATAATCCAGCAGCCAGAGGAATGGGCCAGACAATTCTGGACACGGTTCCTGACCAAGAAAAACCAAATAGTCGATTGTCCAGACGCCGAGGCCCTTGCAGCCTTCAGGCACAACATCCGAGACGAATGGCTTGCCCGACACCTAGGACAGGAAAAGCCGAAGTCTATGGCAGCCCTCATGACACTCATGACCCACTTCTGCGCGGGAGAAGACAGCTGGCTAGCTCGTAGCAATAACATAACCAAGAGCCCCGGCAATTTGGATACCAAGGATAACAACGCCAGGTCACGTCGCAACAAGCATAAGCGCCGCATTAACGGTGACAATACTGAAGATACGGCAGTCAATGCCGGATTCAGAGGCTCTAAACCGGGTCAGCGGAAGAAGCCATTAAAAAGAAACTGTCAGGGCCCATCCAGCTTAGACCGGATACTCGATCGCTCGTGCCAGATACACGGCACACCCGAACAGCCAGCCAATCACAACAACAAGGATTGTTGGGTGTTCAAGCAGGCAGGCAAGTTAAGTGCCGAGACCAGAGACAAGGGGCTACATAGAGATGACGAGGAGGGGCCCCGGCCGCCGAACAACAAAGGACAGAAGGGATTTCCCCCACAAGTTCGGACGGTGAATATGATATACGCAACCCACATCCCCAAAAGGGAGCGGAAGCGTGCTCTCAAGGACGTCTATGCGCTGGAGCCAGTCGCCCCAAAGTTCAACCCATGGTCCTCCTGCCCGAGATCCTTCGATCGAAGGGACCATCCCACCAGCATCCGTCACGGCCGATTTGCCGCACTGGTGCTAGACCCAATTATCGACGGATTTCACCTTACCAGAGTCCTAATGGACGGCGGCAGTAGCCTGAACCTACTTTACCACGACACAGTGCGAAAAATGGGCATCGATCCTTCAAGGATTAAACCCACAAAGATAACCTTCAAAGGTGTCATACCAGGGGTAGAAGCCAGCTGTACAGGCTCGGTCACACTCGAGGTGGTCTTCGGATCCCCGGATAACTTCCGGAGCGAGGATTTAATCTTCGACATAGTCCCATTCCGCAGTGACTATCACGCCCTGCTCGGACGAACCGCATTTGCCAAATTCAATCCGGTGCCGCACTACGCATATCTCAAACTCAAGATGCCAGGACCTCGCGGAGTCATCATGGTAAACGGAAACACCGAATGCTCTCTCCGAACGGAGGAGCACACGGCGGCCCTGGCAGCGGAAGTACAGAGTAGCCTCTCAAGGCAGTTCTCCAATCCAGGTGCCAAACGTCCGGACAACGTCAAGCGAGCCCGAAGTAACCTCCAACAAATCCGGCTGGCACGTTCCGAGCAAGCATAGCAGCGCGGCCCCAACCCCATCCCCCGTCAAACGGCGATACTGGTACCACGCGTACATAATTACGCCTTAGAGATACCATGGGCATAAGGGGAGGGGCACAACAACGTCACGCCCAGAATGCGGCTCAACCGCACTAAGGGGCTCCCTATTTTGCCGTTTTCCTTTTCACACACTTTCAGGACCCAACTATTCGGAAGGCCTGTCCGGCAATACTCTCGCCGAACCCACGATGCAATAGCCAGGGAGGAAGCAAGCCACGTCAAAAGTCCAGGTGGTCTCTATAACGAGTTTAATACATGTTTCTCTTACAATCCTGCAGCTTGCCCCTGGAGGGGAATATGTCAAATACTCCCATCTCTTGCTTACCGCACTTTTTGTATCGTTCTGCTTTCGCAGCAGCCCTTTTTTAATGAACAATATATAGCTCTTACCTATTATTGTACTTATCTATTTTTATATACAAATATGTTCAGTCATGACATTCTGCAACCGTACACTTTGGTACGGATGATACACCAGGGGCTTACAACACCCCATAACATGGTGTGAGAAGACCGAACACTCTAACAAGTGCGGCACCCCGAACTTATAGCACTATATGCATCGGCTCCGAATCATGTCTTTGGTCAATAGTTGGGTTTGCCCGGCTCCCATGTTTTGGTACCTTATGTTCCGCATTGTTGGCTAAGGTAGCGCTGGGAGAACTACTGCGATTGTGCCCCAGTTGAGCTGGGTTAACACCTCAGTAGAGAAAGCTAAAACTGACTGTCATGATAGTGCGAGAGACCGGTTGCTGTTCGTGAGGTTTCTTCGGGTCCTTAAAGACTTATGCCGCTTCGAGCGAGGAACCGGACTTATCCGGCCTAGGCGTGGATAGCGCCCCGAACTCGGTCTTCCGAATACTAGGGGCTTCGCCGAAATTTAAAATTATAGAATTCTATGGCTAAGTGAGAGTGATAAAGCATTATAAGTCCGACGCCCTGGTTCGTTGTGCTGAACGCCTCCCAAGATGGACCCAAGAATGGGAACAAGAGCGCTCAGGTTTATCCCGAACACCCCAGCACTTGTGGCATGGGGGTCAAAGCCGATGACTTGCATCTCTCAGATTTGATAAACGGCCGCACAGAAGGTAATATTTTAAATTAACAAGCGTTGCTTAACGCATATGAACAAAGCTTCGGCGTACAGGATAACAAATGCGAGTTTACTCAAAAATTACATCTTTGGAGCACTCATCCGCTATGCGGCGGGCACCCTTTAGAACGCCATTATAATACATCTCGGGCGTACGATACTCCTTGCCCGGTGGTGGCGCGTCCGTCAACAGCTTCTCCGCGTCTAGCTTGCCCCAGTGCACCTTAGCACGGGCAAGGGCCCGACGGGCACCTTCAATACAAACGGAGCGCTTGACGACCTCAATCCACGGACACACGTCCACCAGCCGCCGCACCAGACCGAAGTAGCTCCCAGGCATGAATTCTCCAGGCCACATCCGAGCTATGAAGCCCTTCATGGCCTGTTCGGCCACCTTGTGGAGCTCGACCAGCTGCTTCAGCTGGTCGCTCAGGGGCACCGGATGTTCGGCCTCAGCATACTGAGACCAGAACACTTTTTTCGTCGAGCTCCCCTCTTCGGCTCGGTAGTATGCGGCGGCACCAGACACACTATGGGGCAGAACAGCGAACGCTCCTGGAGAGCTCCGAATTTGGGTAAGTAGCAGATAATTAACTTTTATATTTTTGCTTTGCATAAAGAATGCCTTACTCGCCGCTATCTTCTTCATCGCCTCGATCTCCTGAAGGGCCTTCTAGGCTTCGGCCTTCGCGGTCTTGGCACTCTCAAGAGCCAAGGCAAGCTCAGACTCTCGAGTCTTCGATTCACGCTCCAAACTCTCGTGTTTTTCCACGAGAGCCTGGAGCTCTTGCCGCACCTCCGCCACCCGCGCCTCCTGCTTCTCTCGCTCGGTGCGCTCCAAGGCCGCACTCTTTTCGGCCTTCGAGACCGCCTCTTTCAGGGTCGCCACCTTGGTCGTGGCTCCTGCAACATTAACGTTGGTCCTGTTATTATTTTGCAACCAAGTATTTCTATATACATTTACAGGAGGTACTATGTACCCTCTTTATCCTCGAGCTGCTTCTTGGCACGGCCGAGCTCGCTCTCGGACTGCTCGAGGCTTTCCTTCAAGGCATTAACCTCCGCAGTCAGTGCGGCAGAGGTCAGCAGCGCAACCTGCATTCCCATATTGACATATTTCTATTAGACTCGTGCGTATATCTTTTGAGATCCTCAGTTCGGCTTTTCTTTCCGAACACCGAACTAAGCATCAGGGGCTACTGTCTATGTGGTAACATTTTTTATATATGTTTTTGAACACATACCTCAAAGCCCGTTAACAGGCTTGTGAAGGCTTCTGTCAGCCCGCTCTTGGCGGACTGAACCTTCTGAATCACCGCACTCATAACAGTGCGGTGTTCTTCGTCGATGGAGGCGCCGTTAAGCGCCTCCAGCAAATTGTCCGGCGCCTCCGGGTGGACGGAAGTCGCCGGCGTCGCGGGCTTGCCCTTCTTATGAAGGCGCCGCCTGTAGGACTCTGGAACCACTGATGGTTCCGGAGCAGCGTCCGGCCCGGGGCCGGACTCAGATCCCTCCGGGGCTTTACCCCCTTTGGGCTTGGAGTCCGGAAGGTCGCCTTGTGGCGCTTCCAGGACCACCTCCTCCTGGTTTTGTCCCCTACGGGACTCCACCTCAGCATCGTATGTAGGGAGAGGGGAGGAGGCCGTCGGAAGTGAAGCGCTATTCACATCCGACGAATTCAGAGATCCGCTCGACGAATCGCCAAGCTGAGCTCTGTGCGGACTGCATGATTAGCTTTGGCGTTAAAAGCTATCAAATAATAAAGGAGTGCAATAAGTCATTCGGGTAGCCGGACACTTACGATGTTGCCAGGGGCTTGACCCTGGATGGCCAGTCCTCCCCGTCGTCTTCAGCGTCGGGGGCGTAGTCCGGCAGAAGGGTCTTCCCCTTCTTGGACCCTCCGGCTTCCCCAGTTGGGGCGGCCTTTCTCTTCTTTCCTCCCCCCGTTGGAGGGGGAGAGGCATCTTCTTCTTCCTCCTCCTCCTCGTCTTCGGAGGCGGAGGGTGCATTGGGGCCGTCGGGCAAATCCGACGACACCGGGCGCCGGGAAATCGTTCGAGTCCCCGTGGCCTTCTCCTTGGCCTTCTTCTCCGGCACCACATGAGGTGCCGAAACCAGTAGCTTCGCTAAGTGTGCGTATACTGGGCCTTCGGGCAAAGGGGCCGGACAGTCGAACTATCTCGGATGTCCTCTTCCAGTCCTGTCAAAGGAACGGGAGTTTAGATCCCACATAAAGTCACACTATGAAATTCGGGTACCCCGTAAGGGACTAAATGTAAGCTTACTTCGGAGGCTTGACGTTTGGCGCAGAATCCGCGATCCTCGATGACGGGAGGGGAGACCTCGGAACTCTTGAAAAGCACCTTCCAGGCATCCTCGTGCTTCGTTTTGAAGAGCCGGGATAGAGTCTGGTGCCGGGCCGGGTCGAACTCCCACAAATTGAAGTCCCGTCGTTGACACGGGAGGATCCGGCGGAAGAGCATGACCTGGACCACGTTGACTAGCTTGACCTTCTTGGTCACCAGGTCTTGGACACAGGTTTGGAGTCCGGTCACCTCTTCCGGATTACCCCACGACAGGCCCATCTCTTTCCAAGATGTGAGCCGGGTGGGGATGCCGGATCGAAATTCGGGGGCCGCTGCCCATTCAGGGTCACGCGGCTCGGTGATATAAAACCACCCCGATTGCCACCCTTTGATGGTTTCCACGAAGGCACCCTCGAGCCAGGTGACGTTGGCTATCTTGCCCACCATGGTGCCTCCGCATTCCGCCTGTCGGCCTTGCACGACCTTCGGCTTGACGCTGAAGATCTTCAGCCATAGGCCAAAGTGGGGCTGGATGCGGAAGAAGGCCTCGCACACGACGATAAACACCGAGATGTTGAGGATAAAGTTCGGGGCCAGATCGTGGAAGTCCAGGCCGTAGTAGAACATGAGCCCCCGGACGAACGGGTGAAGAGGAAAACCCAGTCCGCAGAGGAAATGGGGAAGAAAAACAACCCTCTCATGGGGCCTGGGGGTGGGGATGAGTTGCCCCACATCTGGGAGCCGGTGCGCGATGTTGTTAGACAAGTATCCGGCCTTCCTCAGGTTTTTGATTTGTCCCTCCGTGACGGAGGAGGCCATCCATCTACCTCCCGCTCCAGACATGGATGGAGAAGGTTGAGGTGGGAAGTGCGGGCTTGGGCGCTGGAGCTCGAGCGCGCAAGGACGGATAAGCAGAGGAGGAAGAGGGCGTGAATGGAAAGGGCGGATTCTTATCCCCTTATATGGGCGGCCAAAACTACGAGCCCCCCGCCGGCATAATAAAACTCGCTTATCTCCCAAGCGCCGCGGTTAATGGCGCGGTTGGGTTACCCACACCCGTATTGATGAGAATCCCGGAATAAGGGGACATGATCTCTGCTTTGACAAGACGTGCCAAGGAAACCGCCTCGATAAACGCGCTAAGGTGGAACAATAAAATGAATAAAAGCCTGGCTGTGGCATGATGTCACACCGCGGAATACGTCAGCAGATCCAATTGATACAAATATTATTCTCTCTACGATGGAATGTGGGACTTATTTTGCAGAGCCGGACACTACCCTGGTGTTCAACATCTTCTATGAAATATTTGGAGGAGGAACCCGCCTTGCAATGCCGAAGTCAACTTGCGCGCCGGAGTCGTCGTCATTGAAGCCTGGTTCAGGGGCTACTGAGGGAGTCTTGGATTAGGGGGTGTCCGGATGGCCGGACTAAGACCTTTGGCCGGACTCCCGGACTATGAAGATACAAGACTGAAGACTCCGTCCCCTGTCCGGATGGGACTTTCCTTGGCGTGGAAGGCAAGCTTGGCGATACGATATGAAGATCTCCTCCCATTATAACCGACTCTGTGTAACCCTAGCCCTCTCCGGTGTCTATATAAACCGGAGAGTTTTAGTCCGTAGGACGAACAACAATCATACCATAGGCTAGATTCTAGGGTTTAGCCACTCCGATCTCGTGGTAGATCTACTCTTGTACTACCCATATCATCAATATTAATCAAGCAGGAGTAGGGTTTTACCTCCATCGAGAGGGCCCGAACCTGGGTAAAAACATCGTGTCCCTTGTCTCCTGTTACCATCCGCCTAGACGCACAGTTCGGGACCCCCTACCCGAGATCTGCCGGTTTTGACACCGACAACAACAGACAAAGCTCATCCGAGCTACGTCGTGATATAGCCCTGTACAGAGGCGCCGCACACCCACTATGCTTCACACATGAAGTAATGGATCATCAAAGCCCCGAGGGTTTTAAACCCGTAAACATCGATGTCACATCCCTGGTCCTGGTCTGCAGTAGGCTAGCCCTTCATGTGTGCATCATGTTTAATTTTTCAAATGAACTTGAAATGGGGATGTCCAAACCCTAGTAGCAAATGGAATTCAAATAGGTTCAACCTAAAAATATTTTCAGTGAATCCAAATGGCTTTCAAAAATGTTCATCATTTCTGGAAAATGCTAGAACCATAACCAGAGGTGTTGCACATTTTTCCATGACATATTTGGTCACTAAATTAAATCATATGTACTTTGCATTTGGGCATTTAAATGCTAGTAAATATTTTAAATGCTCAAATAATTCTGTAAATAAGTGTGGGCTGTTGGAATTAATCTAAAAAGAGCCTATGATTATTTTCAGGATTTTTGAAGGTGTCTAAATATTTTTAATAAAGCCACAAACTTACAGAAAAATAGAAAAACAGAATTTAAAAGGGAGAGAGGACTTACCTGGCAGCCCAGCCAGCCCACCACTGTAGCAGCCCAGCCGGGCAAAGCTAGCCCGGCCCACCAGGGGCAGCACTGTCTTCTTCCTCTTGCCAGGAGGAGAAGCAGCTGCGTGCCCAGCGCGCAGGCAGGCTGCGCCAGCTCCTCCCTCCCTGCCTGCCTGGCTCCTCCCCGGTGCTCCTAGACGACGCCATGGAGCGCCACGCAACCCCCTGGCCCCCTCTCACTCTCTCCTGTGCTCCTCCCCTTCCTCTGTTTCTCCCTCCCGCGAACGCCCGAGCGCGCTCCTCGCCGCCGTTCGCTGCCACGCGGCCACAGCCACCCCCCTTGCCCCTTCGCTGTCCAGAAGAGCTCCGCCCCGACCTCTTCTTCGTCTCCGCCGAGCTAAACGACACTGGAGCGCCCCGCAGCACCGCCATTGCCATTGTCTTCGCCCTCTGCATCGACAGTCATCGTCGTCGATTCGCAGCAACCCGACCGCCCCCGACCTTGCCGACGACGCCATCGGATGCGCTGTGAGCACCCGCGTCGTCTCCCCCTTCTCCCCTGGTCGTGCTTGCCCTCTAGGCCGTAGCCCTGCCGTGGCCGAGCTTCCCCTGCCGCCGGCCATGTCGCCGCCGGCCCTGCAGCCGCTTGAACTCGATTAGGAGCGCGTCACCGCGCTCAGGAAGCCACCAGGAGCATAACGCACACGCTAACTTGCCCTCCCGTGCACCACAGCGCCAACCCCGCACTCACCCGACCACCGGCTGCTGCCGAGGTCGACGCCGTGCTCAACTCCGACCACCTCGCGGCCTCCCGTCCGTTCCTTTGGATGCGGACGAGCAAGAGCTCCTCCCTAGTGCCCTCAGCGCGGCAAACCACCGCCCGTAGCGCAATCCCGAGCCGCGCCGCCGTCGTTTTGCTCGCCGTCGGAGAAACTTCGGCGACTGTCGACGTGTCTGTCGTTAGGATTAAACCCCCACCTAATTACCACCTCACTGCCACTGACATGTGGGCCCAGGCCCCACTGACACTTTTAGTTAGAATTAAATTAGCACTAACAGTCTCTGTTAATTAGCCTAGTCACTGATCAGTGGGTCCCAGTGTCAGGTTTGACCTGGGCTGATGCTGTTGACCTGATGATGTCATTCTAACGTCAGGCTGACGCAGTAATGCTTTTCTGGATTTTAAATAAATCTATTTGATTTATTTATTTTCAGAAAATGCCCAAAACTTCTAAAAATCATATAAAATCAACCGTAGCTCAGAATGAAATAATTTATATATGAAAAATGATCAGAAAAATCCAATTTATCCATCTGTACCATTTTCATGCATGTTAGAACAACTTATAGCTGCTGATTAGCACAAATCATATAAATGGCATTTTAATATCCACATATGGAGTTTGAATTTGAATCTTGGATTCAAACCAACTTCATTTAATCTGGTTGCTAGTTGCATTAGCTCAAAGTACAGCATATTGCCATGTCATGATCATGCATCATATTGTGCATTGCATTGATTGTGTTCTTCCTTGTTTGTCGGTGTTTGCCCCCTCTCAGTAGACGACGTACCGACGATGAGTTCGATGACACTGATGAAGAAATATATTATCTTCAGAAGTGCCAGGCATGCAAAAACCCCTTGTTCATTCCGATACAATCCCACTCTCTCGCTCCTGCTCTCTGTTACTGCATTAGGACAACAACGATTCAACTGTTACATGCTGCGGTAGTTGAACCCCTTTCCTCTGCATGACCTGTCATTGCCACAGTAACTAGATGAAACCCACTAGCATGAGTAGGAGTTGTTTGAGCCCTGATGTGCCTACTCATTCATGCTTGTTTGTCATGCCTGCTACTGCTTAGAGTTGAGTCAGGTCTGATTCATCGGGGATGAATCAGAGGTGTGTGAACATGTCCTACTATGTGTGAGCTAACTGTGTGAACACGATTTGGTAAAGGTAGCGGTGAGAGGCCATGTAGGAATACATGGTGGGTTGTCTCATTGCAGCCGTCCTCAGGAACTGAGTTCTGTGTTTGTGATCCATGAACAGTTACTACCACACATTGGGTTCTGGTAACTCGGCCCCTCTCGGCTTATTAACCAACTTGATCTCTGTCTTGGAGTTGCAACTAGTTTCTGGTGTTTGTAGGTAGTGTTAGTAGTCTACCAAGTGGCACCCGGTATAGGTGGGCTTGGGACAGACTAGGCACAGTGGCCCGGTGTACCAAGTGGCACTCGGATGGTGGACTTGGGAACCCTGCACACATCATTTGGGGCCGTGAGCGACACCCCGGCCGGATCTCCTTGCGGATGGAACCCGAATAGGCGATAAACCTGGACGAGAGACTTGTGTGGTTAGTTAGGTCATGGCCGACACCCTCGCCGGGCTTCCGCTTGAAGGTTGCCGAGTACATGTCGTGTAAATGGTGGTAAGTGGTGAGAGCGTGTGTGAAGAAGTACACCCCTGCAGGGTTAATATGATCTATTCGAATAGCCGTGTCCGCGGTAAAGGACTTCTGGGTTGCCTGTACAGTTCATAGACAAGTGAAAGTGGATACTCTAAAATACGCAAGATAAGCGTGAGTGCTATGGATGGCGTTCTCGTAGGGAGACTGGAGTGGATCCATAGTGGTGTATTGATATGGTGAATATGTGGACTCGTGTGCGCCACCTCAAAAGAGTTACTTGCAGTCGTAGTTAGGATAGCCACCGAGTCAAAGCTGGCTTGCTGCAGTTAAACCCCACCATCCCCTTGTTGATAATGATGCATATGTAGTTAGATCTGATGTAAGTCTTGCTGGGTACATTTGTACTCACGTTGCTTAATTTATGTTTTTGCAGAGAGACTTCCGTCTCGCTAGTAGTACCGCGTGGACTTCGATGTTTAGCTTGTTACCTCAGCTACGATCTTGTGCCCTCGGCAGGATCTGGTAGATAGTCAGGCTTCTCAGCCTTTTTCATTTGTAGATGTCTGTACTCAGACATGTTAAGCTTCCGCATGTGCTTTGACTTGTTTGCTCTGAATGTTGGGCCATGAGACCCATGTTTGTAATATCTCGCTCCTCGGAGCCTATTGAATAAAATACTTGAGTCATAGAGTCATGTTGTGATGCCATGTTGTATTTGCACATATCGAGCATATTGTGTGTATGTTATTGAAATGCTTGGTATGTGTGGGATCTGACAACCTAGTTGTTTATCCTTGGTAGCCTCTCTTACTGGGAAATGTCTCCTAGTGCTTCCACTGAGCCATGGTAGCTTGCTACTGCTCCGGAACACTTAGACTGGCCGGCATGTGTCCTTCTTCGTTCCTGTGTCTATCGCTTTGGGGAAATGTCACGCGGTGTCTACCGGAGTCCTGTGAGCCTGCTACAGCCCGGTTTACCGGAGTCCTGCTAGCCCAGTTGCTACAGCACGGATTCACTCGCTGATGACCGACACGTTCGTTGTTGGGTCATGTATGCCTGTCCCTGTAAGTTAGTGCCACTTTGGGTTCACGACTAGCCATGTCAGCCCGGGTTCTTTGTCATATGGATGCTAGCGGCACTATCATATATGTGAGCCAAAAGGCGCAAACGGTCCCGGGCCAGGTAAGGTGGCACCCGTGGGAATATCGTGCGTGACGCCGCAAAGTGATATGATGTGTTACATGCTAGATCGGTGTGACTTAGAATCGGGGTCCTGACAATCGAATCATACGATGGCACAACAGATCCTGCGGTATGGATCGAGGATTATCTCCTTCATATCCACATGGCCCGTGGTGATGATCTACACGCTATCAAATACCTCCCACTCAAGCTTAAAGGACCGGCTCGGCATTGGCTTAACAGCTTGCCAGCAGAGTCAATTGGTTGCTGGGAGGACCTGGAATCTGCATTCCTTGACAATTTCTAGGGCACCTATGTGCGACCACGAGACGCCGATGACCTAAGCCACATAATTCAGCTGCCAGAGGAATTGGCCAGACAATTCTGGACATGGTTCCTAACCAAGAAAAATCAAATAGTCGACTGTCCGGACGCAGAGGCCCTCGCGGCCTTCAAGCATAACATCCGAGACGAATGGCTTGCCCGACAACTAGGACAGGAAAAGCCGAAATCCATGGCAGCCCTCACGACACTCATGACCCGCTTTTGCGCGGGAGAAGACAACTGGCTAGCTCGTAGCAATAACATGACCAAGAGCCCTGGTAATTCAGATACCAAGGACAACAATGGCAGGTCGCATCGCAACAAGCACAAGCGCCACATTAACGGCGACAACACTGAGGATACGTGAAAGTGCAACTATCCCTAGGTGGTTTTGGTAATTCATAACAACATATAGCTCATTGAGCTAATGCTATTCCAAGACTATTATTTCAGGAAGCTCAATGAATGGCATGGCATGGATGATGGAAGTGGATCCCTCAAAATATCAAGGACAAATGATTGGCTCAAGCTCAAAAGCTCAAGACTCTACATTTTATATTTCAGTGATCCAAGATCACATTGAGTCTATAGGAAAAGCCAATACTATAAAGGAGGGATGAGGTGTTGCTTAATGAGCCTCTTGCTTCATGTGCTTAGTGATATGCTCCAAAACCCTCAACTACTTTCTCACATCCACATATGACCTAAACCTAAAGCCAAAATCGGTCACACCAATTCTTTCTATCCGGCACCACCGAGTTTAGATGTCATAGCCGCTGCCACAAACCCTAGGCAAATCGGTCTCACCGATAGGGATCTCGGTCTCACCGAGATGGGATTGTAATCTCTCTATTTCCCTTCGTAACGTTTCGGTCTAACCGAAGTGAGCGATCGGTCCCACCGAGATTGCAATGTAAACTCTCTGTTTCCCTTTTGTAACATTTCGATCTCATCGAAAAGTGCAAATCGGTCCCACCGAGTTTACCTGACCAACTCTCTGGTTAGCTAATTACCAAAATCGGTCTTACCGAGTTTGTGTAATTGGTCTCACCGAGATTACGTTATGCCCTAACCCTAACCATATCGGTCCTACCGAGTTGCATTTCGGTCCCACCGAAAATCCTAACGGTCACTAGGTTTACTAAATCGGTCTGACCGACTTTGTTGATTCGGTCCCTGTCGGAGTAATGGGCCACGGGTAGGCTAACCCGAGCCCCAGAGCCTTTCAAGACATTGGGATAAGTAGCGCCGCTTATGCCGAGTCCCAGGGACGACTCCAAGTTATGCCGAGTCCCAGGGACGACTCCAAGATAAGCCGAGTCCCAGGGACGACTCCAAGATAAGCCGAGTCCCAGGGATGACTCCAAGATACGCCGAGTCCCAGACAGCAACTCCAGGATAAGCTGACTCATGGCCGGCGACAACGAAGAAGCCGGCTATGGAGAGTCGGCCCACGACTCCACCCTCGTCTCGAAGGACGGGGCGGGGTACGGCCACGGCGTGGCCGTCCCCCCTGCTTACAAGGGGCCGGCATGGCCACAGTAAGCCGTATCGCTGAGAATCTCCGGCGAGGCGCGACACTGTTGCCATGCCTGCCCTGACCTCAGCCACAGTAGGCGGTGCACTGTGCCCACGACGCGTGCCTGTGCGACCCAAGGACGGTAGGGCCACCTGTCAGTGGGTAGACAGAAGACGGCACGAGCGCCCTAAATAAGGACCCGTGGGAGTCGGCCCTCTGGAGTCGGCCGACCCCTCCCCAGGCCCCGCATGCCATTAACCAGACAAGATGGGGAATGGCGACAGTGAACGAACGCCAGACGGCGGTGCTGTTTCCATGACCATATGACCAAGCCAGCGTCATCGGGAGTACCGCTACAGTATCAGGCCTGTCCGCGGGGCCCGCCAGTCGGTGGGCCCCAGTAGTCGGCGGAGAGGACGACGGCCTGAGAGACAGACGGCTGGGACCCACGCCCAGCCAGATCACCATTGTACCCCTGGGGGGTAGGCCTATATAAACCCCCCGGGAAGCCCATGCAAAGGGTTCGGACCCAGATAGAGATAGACCTTAGAGCATAGGAAGGAGAGAGCTAGCCTCGCCCTCTCCTACTTCCAGAAACAGCTCTAGGAGCATCATTGTAACCACTTTGCCATAGTGATCATGCAGAGACCCCGCAAAGCAGCAGTAGGGGTGTTATCTCCTCGGAGAGCCCTGAAGCTGGGTAAGATCCGCTGGCGTGCATGTCTTCGCCTCATCCCGCTTCCGGGCACCGGCGACGTTCTACTCGCTCCCACCATGATAAGCCATCCTTTGGCATATGTCGTACCCAACCCCCGACATTTGGCGCCCACCTTGGGGCGAGGTGCACCGTCGTCCGGAGACCTGCTCTAGACGGGAACCCTTTTCCTCCCTGGCGAGCGCAGCCAGCCCGGCACGCCAGATGGAGTTTGCGCCGACGCGTTGCACGGTGCTGAGATCACCTGCGCGGCCAGCTGCCTCGCCGAGCTTATTGGTGAGGTTCGCCTCTCCGACGAGCCTGCGTCTGACGCAGGCACGAGCGGCCCCGAGAGCCCGCTCGCGGGTCTCCTCGACCAACTCCACGTCCCTGGCGAGCCTGCCGTGGACCTGGAGTCCATAGGATCCACCGACCCGATGCTGGTCGACTCCGACACCGTGTCGCTCGACGTGTTTCCCACCAACGTGGTGGTCTACGGCGAGCCGCTCCCTTGTGCGGGGAGCGGCGGAAGCACTGTCACGGAGGTTCTCGTCCTCGATCACGGCAAGCACTCCGGTGAGGGAGCGCACGACCCGCTCGACGCGACTCTGCGAGACCTCACCGCGCCGATTCCGGGAGACGTTGACGCTGAGACGCTGGAGGCACGCCGCCTTCAGCTTATCGACGGTGCGAAGAAGTTGGCAAGCATGAGGCGCTTGTCAGAAGCCTACCAGCGCGAGATGGATCGCGCCGTGGGCGGCTCGCCGTCTCCGACTGGGCCTAGCCGCCTAGGCGCGGTCCGGCAACGCGGCGCGGCAATCGCCAATCTGTTCGGGGCTGATCGCCCTGTGTATGCCACGCCCGCGGAGAACATCCACGCCGCCCAGGCGGCGGCAGACGAGGTTGACAACTTCGAGGGCGAAGAGCGCCGCATGATGACGGAGCGAGTTCAGCAGCTCCTCGACGCGGCTGCCGCGCAGAACGAAGCTGGCTGCCGCACAGAGGCGCCGCAGCGACAAAACGATGACCCGCCACCCTGCCGAGACCAAGGCGCGACGTCCCAGATGCCGACTGGCGGGGCCCGCGGGAAGAAGGACAAGGAGCCGGCTGTTAGCCACAGTCGGACTCACATCACCATCGAGCGCGACCAAGACGGCCGCCCCAAAGCGGTGGAACGGCGGGACGACTATCTGCCTCCCCCTCCTCGCAGAGAAAGGCGAGTCTCCCCGCCGCCCGTGGAACATCCGACTCTCGGCGACCGCCTTGGCCGCCGAGAGGGAGTCGGAGAGAATGATGCCCGCCACTGGATCGACCGACTCCACCGATCCCTGGCGCTGGAAGAAGAAGACGAGTTGGGTCCTCCCTGTTTTGGACCCCGCATCCGAGATGAGCCCTTCCCCAAAGGGTTCACGCTCCCCCGAGACACGCCCAAATATACCGGCACCGTGAAGCCGGAGGACTGGATGATCGATTACTCCACAACCGTCAATATAGCGAACGGCAACAAGCGTGTTGCCGTAAGATATGTCCCACTCATGCTCCAGGGCTCGGCCCAGACATGGTTGAACAGTCTAAAGCCTCGCAGCATCAACAGCTGGGTCGACTTCACCGAGGCCTTCGTCCGCAACTTCACAAGCACGTACGAGCGACCTCCCAAGCCTCGCCAACTCTCCTTGTGCATGCAAGGCCCCAATGAATCCACTCGTGACTACCTCACGCGCTGGGGCGAGCTCCAGAACTCCTGCGAGGGCATGCACGAGGTGCAGGCTATCGAGTACTTTACTGCCGGGTGCAGAGAAGGCACCCTCCTCAAGCACAAGCTTCTCTGCGACGAGCCGGAGACCCTCGATGAACTGTTGATCACAGTAGACAAGTATGCCACGGCTGACTCCTCCATGAAGGCGGAGATTCAAGTCAGCGCGACTGGCAAAGTCGCTCCTCAGGCTCTGAGAACTCCGGCTGGGGACACCAGCCGGCGGCAACAGCAGAACGACCACAAGCGCAAGGCCCCGCAGCCGGCTTCCAACAGCCGGCAAGTGGCGACAGTCGAAGACCAACAGCCAGAGGGACCGCCTCCGGCGAAGCGGCAGAAGGGCGGCAAGTCCAACTGGTTGCCGGCTTTTTCCTACGAGCAGACCCTGGATGGCCCCTGCAAGTTCCACAGCGGCGTGAAGCCGTCAAACCACACCACCCGGAAATGCCACTGGCTGACCAGAATCGCCAAGGGAAACGGCCTACTCCCTCCCCCGCCTGCTGGGCCGCCTCCACCACAGCCGCCCCAGCAGTCGGCTGTCAGGCCAGTCGGCGCAATACAAGACGAGTTCCCAGATGAGCACGGAGCCTATGTGGTGTTCACTAGTGTGGCCGACGATCGGCGCAGCAGGCGCCAACAGCAGCAAGAGGTGAATGCAGTCGCGTCAAGCACTCCAGAATTCATGCATTGGTCCGAAAGGCCCATCAGTTGGAGCAGAGCCGATCACCCAGAGGTGATGCTGAGTCCAGGCTCCTACACCTTGGTCTTAGGCACCACGCTCGCCACAGACCGGCGGGCCGCTCGCTTCTCACGAGTACTGATAGACGGAGGCAGCAGTATCAACATCCTGTACAAGGATATGATGGAGAAATTAGGAATCAAGCGAAGACAGCTTCAGGGCAGCCGGACTGTGTTCCACGGCATTGTCCCCGGCCTTTCCTGCTCACCAATCGGCAAGATTCTGATAGACGTCCTCTTTGGGGACAAAGATCATTTCCGCCGAGAGCCAATTTGGTTTGAGGTGGTGGACCTTGAAAGCCCGTACCATGCGTTGCTTGGCCGACCAGCGTTGGCCAAGTTCATGGCAGTCCCCCACTACGCCTACCTCAAGATGAAGATGACGAGTTCCAAGGGAATCCTAACCGTAGCCGGCGACTACAGAAAGTCGTCTGCTTGCGCGGCCGAGAGCAGTCGGCTGGCCGAGTCCTTGGTGATCGCGGCTGAGAAACAGCTTCTTGATCGGGTCGTGGTGATGGCCGGCAAGCAGCCCGAGTTATCGCCCGACCCCAAGGAGTCAGAAGCAGAAGGATCATTCAAGCCGGCCAGAGAAACAAAGAAGATACCTTTGGACCCGGAGCACCCAGAGAGGTACGCTGTCATGGGCACAAACCTTGACAGCAAATAGGAAGGCGAGCTCATTGATTTCCTCCATGAGAATTGAGACATCTTCGTATGGTCCCCTAAAGACATGCCTGGTGTATCGACAGAATTCGCCGAGCACAAGTTACATGTTCGGTCTGATGTAAAGCCCGTCAGGAAGCCCTTGCACCGCCTGTCAGAAGAGAAGAGAAGAATTGTTGGAGAAGAAATAGCCCGGCTCCTGGCAGCCGGCTTCATCATGGAAGTGTTTTTCCCAGAGTGGCTAGTAAACCCAGTACTGGTGCTGAAGAAGAACAAGCAGTGGCGGATGTGTATCGACTACACAAGTCTCAATAAAGCCTGCCCCAAGGACCCATTTGCTCTGCCAAGAATTGATCAGGTGATAGACTCCACAGCCGGATGCGAGCTGTTGAGTTTTTTGGATGCATATTCTGGATATCACCAGATCAAACTGAACCTGGCTGACCGACTGAAGACCGCCTTCATCATGCCGTTTGGTGCCTTCTGCGACCTGACCATGACGTTCGGCTTGAGGAATGCCGGTGCCACCTTTCAGCGTTGCATGCAGAAGTGCCTCCTCAAGCAACTCGGCAGAAATGCCCATGTTTACGTAGATGACGTGGTGGTGAAGACGGAGAAACGTGGACTCTGTTGGAAGACCTCAAGGAAACCTTTGAGAACCTGCGCCGGTTTCAGATCAAACTTAACCCCGAGAAGTGCGTCTTTGGAGTACCAGCCGGTCAACTCCTTGGTTTCCTAGTCTCCGAACACGGCATAGAGTGCAATCATGTGAAGATAAAGGCCATCGAGAGGATGGAAGCACCCAGACGACTATTAGATGTGCAGAAGTTCACCGGCTATTTGGCGTCCATCAGCCGATTCATCAGTCGGCTGGGCGAGAAGGCTCTCCCCTTGTACCAGCTCATGAAGAAGACAACCTTTTTTGAGTGGACTCCCAAGGCGGACGAGGCCTTTCTCCAACTGAAGAAGATGTTGACTACTCCCCCTGTGCTGGCGGCTCCAACTCCCAAAGAGCCCATGCTCCTATACATTGCCGCCACCAGCCGGGTAGTTAGCACAGTCATTGTAGTCGAGCGCAAGGAGGAAGGCAAGGCGCTACCTGTCCAAAGACCGGTATATTACCTAAGCGAGGTATTGTCGGCCTCCAAGCAGAACTACCCCCACTACCAGAAGATGTGCTACGGCGTGCATTTTACCGCCAAGAAATTGAAGCCTTACTTCCAAGAGCATTCAATCACTGTGGTCTGCACAGCCCCACTAGCCGAGATCATCGAAAGCCGAGATGCTTCTGGCCGAGTGGCCAAATGGGACATCGACTTGGCTCCCTACACCATCTACTACGAGCCCCGCACCGCCATCAAGTCGCAAGCACTGGCCGACTTCCTCGTCGATTGGGCTGAGACCCAGTATCTGCCACCAGCGCCCGACTCCACCCATTGGCGGATGCACTTCGATGGCTCCAAGATGCGCACCGGCCTGGGAGCCGGCGTCGTCCTCACTTCCCCCAAGGGTGACAAGCTCAGATATGCGCTGCAGATCCATTTCGCCGCCTCCAACAACGTGGCCGAGTACGAGGCGCTCATCCACGGGCTCTGGCTTGCCAAAGAACTCGGCATTCGTCGGATCCTGTGTTATGGCGACTCTGACTTGGTGGTCCAGCAATCATCTGGCGATTGGGACGCTAAGGACGCAAACATGGCGAGCTACCGCTTCCTTGTGAAGCAACTCAGCGGATACTTCGAGGGGTGCGAGTTCCTCCACGTGCCAAGGAACGACAACGACCAAGCAGACGCCTTGGCACGAATCGGCTCCACCCGCCAAGCAATACCATCCGGCATCGCCCTTCGGTGCCTCCTCAAGCCTTCTATCAAGTCGTCACCAGAATCAGACTCAATCTTTGTGCCGGCTCCACCCGAAGAAGTCGGATCCGACTCCAAGAAAGAAACAGTCGAAGTCGGCCAGGGGACTTCAGAACCCGGCCCGGGGACTGCGGTGGCAAGACCGAAGACTCCAGAACTCGGCCCGGGGACTTCGTCAAGTCAGCAAGCGGCTGCGGACTCCAACCCACCGCCTCCCAACCCAGCCTCCCTTGTCCAAGTCGCACTAATGGCAGTTGAAGAAATAGCAGCACCCTCATGGGCCCAGCCCATCCTCAAGTTCCTAGTAAACAGAGAGCTGCCAACTGATGAAACCTTGGCTCGGCAAGTGCAACGCCGAGCAGCAGCTTATACCATAGTCAACAGAGAGCTGGTCAGGCGCAGTGTCACTGGCGTCTACCAATGCTGCGTCGAGGCAGAACAAGGCCAAGCAATTCTCAGAGACGTCCATGAAGGCGAGTGCGGTCACCATGCGGCCTCAAGAGCACTCGTCGCCAAAGCCTTCCGGCATGGTTTTTTCTGGCCAACTGCCCTAGAAGAGGCCAAGGAATTAGTCCAAAAGTGCAAGGGGTGCCAGATGTTCCGTTCCAAGCCACTTCAGCCAACTTCCACACTCAAGACTATCCCCATCGCCTGGCCCTTTGCAATCTGGGGCCTGGACATGGTGGGACCATTCAAAACGGCACGAGGTGGCTTGACTCATCTACTTGTCGCAATGGACAAGTTCACCAAATGGATAGAAGTGAAACCCATCAAGAAGTTGAATGGTCCGACTGCAGTGACTTTCATCGCCAACATCACGACTCGGTACGGCATCCCGCACAGCATCATCACCAACAATGGCACAAATTTTGCCAAAGGCGCCTTGGCTCGTTTTTGCGCGACGCAGGGCATCTGACTGTACTTAGCGTCTGTTGCCCATACGCAGTCAAACGGCCAGGTGGAGCGAGCAAACGGCCTCATCTTATCCGGCATCAAGCCTCGACTGGTCGTGCCGCTGGAGCAATCGGTCGGCTGCTGGCTTGAGGAGCTGCCATCCGTCCTCTGGAGTCTGCGCACGACTCCAAACAAGTCAACCGGCTTCACACCCTTCTTCCTCGTCTACGGTGCCGAAGCCGTCATCCCGATGGATATAGAGTTCGATTCCCCGTGAGTCACTATGTACACCGTGGAAGAAGAAGAAGAAGCACGTCAAGACGGCGTCAATCTGCTGGAAGAGGGCCGGCTATTGGCACTCAGCCGGTCCAGCATCTACCAGCAGAGTCTGCGTCGATACTACAACAGGAAGGTCAGGCCAAGATCTTTCCAAGAGGGCGACCTTGTGCTCCCACTGATCCAGCGAACAGCCGGCCAGCACAAGCTGTCAGCGCCTTGGGAAGGCCCCTTCATCATCAGCAAGGTGCTGGGAAACGACTCCTACTACCTGATCGACGCCCAGAAGCCCCGAGCGCGCAAGAGGAACGACTCCGGCAAAGAGACAGAATGCCCGTGGAATGCAAATCTTCTTCAAAGATTTTACAGTTGATGCAGTATGTATCACGCTCCCCTTTTGTATTA
This sequence comes from Triticum aestivum, assembly GCF_018294505.1. NCBI lineage: Eukaryota > Viridiplantae > Streptophyta > Magnoliopsida > Poales > Poaceae > Triticum > Triticum aestivum. The sequence goes on from NC_057801.1 coordinate 552,139,654, forward strand.
AAGTACCAAGACCTTGGGCCCCCCGAGACGAGCTCGGGGACTGCCCTTTTTGTTATCTGTATGATGAGAATTATGTCTTCGAGTATATTACTCTTTGTTAAATACCGCTTGGCACCGGGTCCGACTAGTCGGCCCGGGGACTCGCCGCCTCGCGCTATGAGAAGCTTCCTGCAGTCAGACAAGTAGTGTGTGGTGCCCAATCCATCTCCTGACAAAGCCGCAGCTCGCAGAGCGACTGTTTGGTGGGCAGGAGTGAGGAAGAATTGGCGCCCACACGAAAAATGGCTAAGGACCCAAAGCACAAACATAGCGTAAGATGGCCTCCATCTTCTCTGAAGCAAAAGCCGACTCATGAGTAGTCGGCTTGCCGATTTCTACTAGCATCTATTAAGGATAGCCGACTCTTTGGTAGTCGGCTTGCCGCCTTCTATCCAACTTGTCAAAGAGACTCTAGCTGAGTACTTGCCTTCCCAAAGTAGCCAAGCATTTGCTCCAACAACAGTCCGCAGAGCAGTTGTCCAACTGGCAAGGCAGCGACTAAAGGAAGGCGGCAAAGGGAAAAGCCTAAAGAGCAATGAGCAAGGAAAGATAGAACGCGGATTAATATTTACATAGCACAGGCCCTTGGCCGAATCTTCGAACAGGAGTTAAAAATACACCCCGCGGGTGGAATTGTGCAAATTAACAAGTTCTTTAAAGACTTTCTAGAGCAGACAAAATAAGCCAGAAGGCAGCCTAGGGAGCAGCAGACGGGTTCGGAGGGTCGGAGGAGACAGCGGTGTCAGGCGCCGGGGCGGCCGGCTGGGCAGTCTCGGCTTGATCGCCACCGGCGGCAGTCGGCCCGGTCGGATGTGGCTCGTTGCTGGAGGCAAGGTCGAGCTGAGGCTGGTCGCCCACTCCGACTTCTGGCATCTCCGTCTCTCCTTCGTCCTCCGCCTCGCCTTCCTCCTCGATGCTGGAGTCAATCACCTCCGCCGAGTCCTCGCCAAAGTCCGGGTTCATCCCGAACCACTCTGGCGGCACCTCCTCGCCGCCTGCAGCCCGCTCGGGGACGAAGACACTGGTGTCCGTGTAGTCGGCAATCGCCATCGCACGCTCGACAAGGGTGCCCTCCACTGCCACCAGTTCTGCCTGGGCCTCTGACCGGAACGCGGCCAGCCGTTCCAGGTCCAGCCCTGGATACCACGCCTTGACGAATTCCAAGGCCCGACGCGCTCTGGCCCGGGCCGAGGAACCCTTCCAAGCTTCAAGACGGCCAGCTGCGACCTCCAGCCAGTCGGCGGTCCGACTGGCGGTGCACAGGGCCGGCATGTCTAGCCACAGAGCGGCAACCGCCTGGGCGCTGGCACGCTAAAGCCGGCGCATCAGCCGATGGGCAGGATGAAGACGGGACTCGATGCTCAGAAGCTGCTCATCGACGGTTCGGGGGGTGTTGGCGACGATCTCCATGCCGCTTGCCCTCCGCATCTCGCGATCAGCCTCGATGGCCTGAGTGACCGCCTGCGAGTGGCCAGGGAAGAAGTCTGCCAAGACAAAAAAGAAGTGAGTCGAAATAACCAGAAATTGGCCCGACCTATAGTCGGAGGCTCGAAGAAGAAAGGAAGAAAGAAACTCACCGTCGATGATGTCTTCAATCTCATGGAAGCCGGAGGTCAGCATCGCCTCCTTGTCAGTCCAGGAGGAGCGCTCGCTCTCGAACTCGGCCAGGAGAGCGACCTCCTTCTTCTCGGCCTCGTCCTGCGCCTTCTTGAGCAGCTCCTTCTGCTCGGCCAGCTGCGCAGCCAGCAGGTCGCGCTCTGTGGCGAGTTTGTTGCACTCCTCCTCCTTGGCGCGCAAGGCGGTGTTGGCCTCGCCCAGCTGCTGCTGAAGAGTGGCGTTGGCCTCTGAAGAAGAAAAAAGAAGAAAGACGATGAGTCATCAACAAAGAAAGTCGCTGAGAAGATCCGGCCCGACTGCTCAGCAGTCGGCCCGAATCTCGGGGACTACAGCCCGCAGGTGCGCCAGCGCGCCCCCGCGAAAAAGAAGAAGGACTCACTCCGGCTCTCCAACAAGTCGGCAGTCCGCCTGCCTAGCTCCTCAACATTGCGGTTGAAGGCGGTAGCGCGGAGGTTGTGATACTCCTGCAATAAAGCATTTCAAACAAAGTTAATATTTGGAACTCGCCAGAGGGAGTTCCAAACCGCCTGCTCGGCAGCCGGCCCGAAACTCGGGGACTACACCCAGTGGGTGCGCTGGCGCGCCCCCACAGAGAAAAGCAAGAATCAAAAGGTAGAGACATACTCGGACGGCCGTTCGCGCTGCCAGATGCGCCTTGGTGCAGTTTTGAAGGGCGTCGCCTTCAGCTCGCAGCTTCGCCTGGACGTCCAGAAGCGCTTGGTTCAGCGGCCCTGTGCCGCCTCCACGCAACCACCCAACGGGCGCGGCGCTCGTCGCCTCAGCATCTGGGATTGCCGAGCTGGCGGCGCCGGTCTCCCGGGGTGGCGGCGCCGTGGTCGCCCTCTCAAGATGGCAGCGCACTGGCGAGGCGACTTGGAGAAGCAGCCTCCCCTCAGACTCGTCCGCAGTCGGCGGCACCGGCGGGCCCGCCGGCTGTTTGCCGTGCGCTCTCCCAGACGGCGGCGGAGGCGACGGTGGCGGCATGAGCGTGTCCGACATGGAGGCCTTGACGCTTTCCTTCTCCACGACGGGGTTCTCGGTGCCGGCTTCTCCACTCCGCCCCGTGAACTCCGGGGGCGGCGGCGCCAAGGACAGCGGGATGACGAGCAACGCCGATTAGCGGTGAGCGGCTTCCTCGGCTTGCCGCCTTGCTGCGGCGGCGGCTTCGGCCTCTTCAGTTTTTTCTGGGCGGAGGCCGCCGCCTTCTCGGCCTCCGCTTTCTCCAAGCGGGTGGCCTCCTCCTCGTAGAGCTTTTCCCACGCGTTTCACTCCGTCGCCTCCTGGAGGTCGGCGGCAGGGTCAACCCACCGAGTGTTGGCTGACGTCTCCGCCGACCCCATGACGGAGGGGACGGCGACCCTCTCAAGGGTGAGGGGAGCCCTGAAGCAAAAAAGGAATGAAAAAGAGAAACTCTGTCAGGACCCCGACTCGATGTCACATCGATCTAGCCTGTAACACCTCATATCACTTTGCGGCCTCACGCACGGCATCCCCACGGGTGTCGCCTTACCTTTGCCCGGGACCGTTTGCGCCTTTTGGCTCACGTATATGATAGTGTCGCTAGCATCCATATGATAAGGAGCCCGGCCTGACATGACTAGTCGTAAACCCAAAGTGGCACAGACTTACAGGGACAGGCATTCATGACCCAGCTTCGAACGTGTCGGTCAACAGCAAGTGGGTCCGGGCTGTAGCACTGGGCTAGCAGGACTCCGGTAAACCGGGCTGTAGCGGGCTAACAGGACTCCGGTACTCAATGCGTGACATTTCCCCGAAGGGACAGACACCGGAACGAGGAAGGACACATGCCGGCCAGCCTAGGTGTTCCAGAGCAGTAGCAAGCTACCATGGCTCAGCGGTAACACTAGGAGACATTTCCCGGGAAGAGAGGCTACTAAAGATAAACAACTAGATGGTCAGATCCCACACATACCAAGCATTTCAATCATACACACAATATGCTCGATATGTGCAAATACAACAAGGCATCACAACATGACTCTATGACACAAGTACTTTATTTAAGGCTCAGAGAGCCATACATAACATACACAAAGGTACGGGTCACACGACCCAGCATTCAAGTCATACAGTCATACAAACCAGCAGTGGAAGTAACTTGTCTGAGTACAGACAACTAGTAAAATAAAAGAGGCTTGGAAAGCCTAGCTATACTACGTGGTCCTTCACAAGCTCAGGATCACCACCTGGGCCTTTAGCCTACTCGTTGATGTCAACGTCTACGTAGAATCCATCAGAAGGGGTTGCAGCATCTTCTGTAAAATGTAAATTATAGCAACATGAGTACAAAGGTACTCAGCAAGACTTACATCAGAACCTACATACATGCATATTATCAAGAAGGGTTGGTGGAGTTATTGCAGCAAGCCAGCTTTGACTCTTGGCTAGGCTAACCTACGAGACTCCAACTTGAAATGGTTTTGCGCACACGAGTCCACTAATCACCACTTCATTACACTACCGAGGATCCACCTCCGTCTCCTACGGAAGAGCCATCCTCGGCACTCACACTTATCTTGAGGCTTTTAGTAGTTTCCATTTACTTGTCTATGAACTGTATAGGCAACCAAGTAGTCCTTTACCGCGGACGCGGCTATTCGAATAGATTATGATAACCCTGCAGGGGTGTACTTCTTCATACATGTTTCCACCACTTAGCGTCTGCACACGACATGTGCTCGGCAGACTTCAAGCGAAAGCCGACGTGGGTGTAGACCACGACCTACCTAAACACCTAAGCCTCTAGTCCAGGTTTATCGCCTATCCAGGTTCCATCCGCAGGGAGTCCGGCCGAGGTTTCCCATACGGCCCCGAACGATGTGAACAGGGTTCCCGAGATACCTAACGGGTATTCGGTACACCCGGCCACGTACCTACCGCATCACAGCCCACCCCTACGGTCAGCGCTGTCCACGGCCTCCAGTAGGCTACAAACACCAAAAACTACTTGCAACTCCTGGATAGAGAGCTAGGGTGAATAAGAAGTCGAGCGGGGTCATATTTCAGGGCCCAATGCATGGTAGTAGCTGTATCTTAAATCACACATACAGATCTCAGTGCTTAAGGTCGGCTTCAATGAAACAACCCACCATGTACTCCTACATGGCCTCTCATCGATACCTTTACCAAATCGTGTTCACCACACCACTCTCATTACTGACATAAACATTTCACTCTAGCCCATCACCCAGATGAACCAGACCTGACACGACTCTAAGCATAGCAGGCATAGCAAGGTAGGAACAACACATACATATGGCTCAATCAACTCCTACACATGCTAGTGGGTTTCATCTAGTTACTGTGGCAATGACAGGTCATGCAGAGGAAGTGGGTTCAACTACCGTAGCACACAGCAGTTTGAAACGCGTTGTCTTAATGCAGTAAAAGAGAGCAGGAGCGAGAACATGGGATTGTATCGATATGATCAAATGGTTGGTTGCTTGCCTGATGGTTCGATGCACTGATACGGTTCTTCGTTAGGGTAATCACGGTACTCCTCGGGGGCAGATCCTGCCGCAAAGAACACCGATATACAACCATTACCAAACAATGTGCAACAATATGATGCATGCATGAAACATAGCAACATGAGTGTGTTGGGCTAATGCAACTAAGACCAGAAGGGTTTGAACCAATTTGAATCAAAGATTCAAATTTTAAACTCAAACATGGCCCTTTAAAGTGTTTTTCCTTGTTTTGCATTAAACATCAAGTTAACTTGCTTAGTCATGCATGAAAATAGTACAGATGGATAGATTGGATTTTTCTGATCATTTTTCATATATAATTTGTCTGATTTGGAGTTACAGAATAAAAGTTATGAATTTTTGAAGTTTAAATTATATTCTGGAATTTCCTATATTAGAATAATTCTAGAAAATCAATTATTGCGTCAGCCTGACGTCAGTGTGACGTCAGCAGGTCAACGGAACAGGTCCTGGTCAGATCTGACAGTGGGTCCCGCGTGTCAGGGTGATTAATTTAATTAAAGTTTAATTAAAACTAAACCTGTTTAATTAACAGGGCTGGGCCCCACCTGTCATTGACTCAGGGGAGTCAACCAGGGCCCACCCGTGGTCAAACCCGGGTCGGCTGCACCGGCGTTTAGCCGTCGGCGAGCCCGACGCGGCGGCGGAAGTGATGTTTGCCGTTCCGGCAACCAAACGGGCCGCGGAGGGCACCGGAGCGGAGCTGAGGTCGAGCCGCAGCTCTTGGTGGAGTCCGTTGGGGTCGGGGTGGCCGGAGTTGGCACCGGCGACGACTTTGGCAGCCACCGGAGTTCGGCCAAAGTCGAACTTGTCGCTAGGGGGATCGGTGAGGTGCGGGGAGTGCACGGTTGGGCCCAACGCAGTGTGGTGAGTGCGTTGGACACCGCGGGTTGGCCGGAGGATGGCCGGGAGCACGTCGGCGACGAGATCCGCGGCGGTGCGTGCGTGTGATCTTCGTGCGGTGGCTACACGGCTCGGGGATGAGAGAGGGAGGGTCGGAGGGGTAGCTAGGCTCACAGCGCTCCCGTAGAGGCCACCGACGGGGTCGGGGACGAGCTGAGGCGGCGACGGCGTTGAAGGGGATCTCCGGCGACGGCGAGCTCGGGCGAGGTCGGTGCGGTGGTCTCGGGCCGCTCGAGCACACGGGGCTCGGCTAGCTCGATGAAGTGGACGGCGGCGAAGCTCCTGGACACGGCGGCACGGCGTGGGGTTGATGGAGGGCGTGGCTACGGCGAGGGGGTGGCGGCGATGGCGTCGGCCATGGCGTGGGAGAGCGAGGGAGAGGAGCTGGAGAGGAGAG